>NW_006783631.1:398453-400841 GCF_000442215.2 Lipotes vexillifer
GCTCCTATGTTGGGTGCATAAATATTTACAATTGTTATATCTTCTTCTTGGATCGATCCCTTAATCATTATGTAGTGTCCTTCTTTGTCTCTTCTGATAGTCCTTATTTTAAAGTCTATTTTGTCTGATATGAGAATTGCTACTCCAGCTTTCTTTTGGTTTCCATTTGCATGGAATATCTTTTTCCATCCCCTTACTTTCAGTCTGTATGTGTCTCTAGGTCTGAAGTGGGTCTCTTGTAGACAGCATATATATGGGTCTTGTTTTTGTATCCATTCAGCCAATCTGTGTCTTTTGGTGGGAGCATTTAGTCCATTTACATTTAAGGTAATTATCGATATGTATGTTCCTATTCCCATTTTCTAAATTGTTTTGGGTTCGTTATTATAGGACTTTTCCTTCTCTTGTGTTTTTGTCTAGAGCAGTTCCTTTAGCATTTGTTGTAAAGCTGGTTTGGTGGAGTAACTGGTTTCTTTTAAGAAGAGGTGGTCACTTTGATATGTTAGTAAAAAGGTGAAAAAAGTGTTAGCCTTAAAGAAATATATATATAAATTGTTGAGCTGTGTTTTGTTTAGTTTCCCATTTTCAATTTTTATACTTCACATATAAAGCTGTGTGCTTTCAATGAAAAAATATATAATTGCCCTCATAACTTCAGAATATTCTATATATCATATGTATAATATATATATAATTTACTTCAGGGTATGGGTGAAAAAATGCTATACCTAGTGATTTTAATCATATGGGATATTATTTTCAGGACAGTCTATTAGATGAGCAGGATAGTTACAGATCAGACTACATTTAATATCATTTGTTTTTAATTTTAGTGGTCATGATTTAAACGATAATGAATCCTAACATTTCCATACAGATACATTGTTTTATAGAGGTTCATTCTTTATATTCGTAATCACCATTAAGTGAGATTTTTGGTATAATGAAATCAACATTTATAACCCTTGAATTCCAGTTGCTGCTAGAAGTCCCATCACAGGGTAAATTGGGGCATGTGGAAAAAGGATCACATTGAATTCGTTAATGGTCAATTCAGTTTCTGGGCCTTTGTGCATCTTCAGTCAAAGAGAGAGACAGAGCTTTGGAACTTGTTATTTTTTTCAGGTCATGGGAGGCAGGCCTTGCTTTGGTCTGGCTTGGTTAAAGAACTTAATTTAGAGGCAGATCAACCTCCTAGACCTGATCTGTTTGGCATGGTTTTTGAAAACAGCAAAATCCAAGCTGTGAAGCATGAATTGGAATTGTCCAGGCCAACTAAGTGAAGATGATATATCAATAGTATGGCACTTAAGCCAATGAAATAGCGTATACCATATGTAGGGCCATAGATGAGAATATATGGTTTATTCTAGGACCTGAAAGAAGTTTGTAGTTAATGGTATATAGACATAAAGTTTATTAGATGTAAGGGTTTGGGACTGACAGAGGGAGGTGGGATGAGGTTGGACCATTATACAGAGATTGACTCACTCAGAATTTCATCAAACGTGTAAAGAAATTCGGAATTGATTCTAAAAGCCATGAGGAGACAACAAAGTGTTTTAAGTGAAAAGCGACATGATCAAATTCCCATTTTAAAAATTGGAATTTAAAATGATTAGAGTCTTCATATCTCAGAACTTCTGAAGCTAGAGGACAAAAAATGGATTGCAGACATTTCAAGTAAGGGTACAGTCCTGGCCTCAGAATCACAGTGCTCTTGAAGTAAGTGGAAGGACTGATGAAACCCACCCCACTGCTCTTGAAGATACTCTCTTCGGAATGTGGAAGATGTTAAAATTATTTTTTAATAAATAAAAAAATAACACTTTATTATAGGCTGCTGTGAGTAATTCATACTCATGAAAGAAAAAAAAAAAGCCCCATTAAATGTTACCTCTCCATAAAACTAATGAAATGGTTGAATAATTTATTTGTGAAGCATTTATTCTAGCATGATACAATTTTCTACTATGAGAGCAAGTTAAAGATTTAAAACAACTGTCAAAATAGTTTATATCAGGTGAAATCATTTTTCCTGAATTACAAGACTATTGTAAGATATGGGTCTAATCAAAGGGGTTTTTGAAGGTTAACCCTTGTTAGCACCCCAGGCTCTTGGGCTCTTTAACCAATGAAATTGATAAGCAGCCAGAAGAGAATTTCAGACAAGGATTTTTTTTAAAATTGAAGTTGTGTTAACTTGTTGTGTTGTGTTAATTACTGCTATACAGCAAAGTGATTCATATATATATATATATATATATATATATATATATATATTCTTTTCCATTATGGTTTATCATAGGATTTTTTTTTTTTTTTTTTTTTTTGCGGTACGCGGGCCTCTCACTGTTGGGGCCCTTCCCCTTTGGGGGAACAGGTTCC
>NW_006783631.1:400876-401243 GCF_000442215.2 Lipotes vexillifer
GGGATCTTCCTGGACCGGGGCATGAACTCGTGTCCCCTGCATCGGCAGGCGGACTCTCAACCACTGCGCCACCAAGGAAGCCCTATCATAGGATATTGAATATAGTTCTCTATAGGACCTTTATCGGCGTTCCTGGTGCAGCATAGGGGAGTAAAAGCAAGAAACAAGTACCCTTGACTAGTCTCCCAGCAGAGCAGATTGGGGCCTTAAATGGAGTAAGGGTTGGGCAGGTCTGATGGGTTGTGCCAGAGGTGTGGCCTGGGCGGTCTGTTCTGCTCCTTCCCCTTCCCGGGTGCCCTGTGCAAGGGTCAGGGGCCTCACTTCAAACACGGTGACCGAGCTCACTACCACCACCCCAGGAAGATGG
>NW_006783631.1:401578-412702 GCF_000442215.2 Lipotes vexillifer
TCAAAATTGCTCTTGTTGAGCATGCGCAATGCCCAGATGTCCCTAGCCACAGTGGTGGTCTCGTCTTTCAGTTTCACCTGCTGGTAAGAAGCCTCCAGGTCTGCCTGTGGTGAGTCAGCTTCCTGTTTGTGAACAAACAGGAGGCATTCTCCAGATGCTACTGTTCTGGCAGGGTCCAGCCTATCTCAGTATTAGGTGGAGCAAAACTCTGCCGGAGCAGGCAGCACGGTGAAGTGGGCTGTACCTTGAAGCACCGTTTTTTTGCTTTTACTTGATACCCCAAATTGAAGTCGACTAAGCACCAAATATTTCTACATTAACCTTACACCCCATTTTCTCTAAGATCCTCAGCTGGGAAAACCTTCTGGCCCATAACCGGGGCCAGCTCCTCTGTGGCCCCTGGTCACTGACCCACGGGGAAGGCCATGTGGAGAGCCTGGGTTTGGGGGACAGTCACTGACCAAGGGGCAAAAAGGCCTGGCTCCTTCCTTCCCTGGCGCCCGGCAGGCAAAGGACCACCTAACCCCATCGTCCAGGAGCTGGCCTCCTATTCCATTCACGGAGACCGCCTCTCGAGACCCTGGCCCGGGCCTGACCCTGCACCGCCCGCCCGCCATGCTCACCTTCAGCCGTGTGGGCCTCCGGGCCTCCTCCCGCCCCCGCACCTGCAGACCAGCGGGCAGTCCCAAGGGACCCTCCCCTATTCCCTTCACCTCACAGCCCCAGCCCCTCCGCCTTCCGCCTACCTCGGTCTGGGGTCCAGCCCACCCTCCGGGAGGACAAGCTCCGCGCACACACACCTTCTTGCCCTCCTGTGTTGCCAGGAGCGGCCCCTGCAGCATGGTCTGCCCTGGGAGCCCTGCGCTGCCCGCGCCAGCTACCTGCCCTCCCGCCTCTTTGTCCCGGGTTCCTGCGGCGCCCGCCTGGCCGCAGTCTCTGCTCACGGCCTCTAAGGGTGCCCGCGTCTCGCAACCCGCACCCAGAACCCGCCTCCAGACCTGCCATCTTTAGGGCAGTAAACTTCCCAGCTTATCTCAACCTAATATATTTGACTGTGGGTCCATACATAATAATAGTGTTAGAATTCTCTGCTAAGAATAATGATCTCAGTGTTATCCAAAGATAAGAGTGTCTCAAGAGAGTTGAAGATCAAGAATGATTCTTTAGTCCATGGAAAAATAATTTCATCCTTTGATCCAATTGCTTGCCTTCTATTTGTGTAGAAAAAAGTGCTCTCATGTTCTCAAAACTTCATGGACTAGACTCTTCACCTCTGAATCAATTTGCTAGGGTTGCCATAATCAAATACTACAGACTGGGTGCCTTAAACGAGAGAAATTTATTTTCTCATAGTTCTGGAGGCTGAAAGTCTAAGATCAGAGTGTTAACTGACTTGGTTCCTTGAGGCCTCTCTCCTAGGCTTATAGATGGCTGCCCTCTTCCCTCTTCCTGTCTCGTTGTGGGGTTGTCACTCTATACATATGCTCCCTAGGGTCTATTTTTGTGTGTCCACATTTCCCCTTCTTGTAAAAACACCAGTCAGACTAGGTTAAATCTTACTCTAACGGCCTCATTTTAACTTCCGCTTTAAAGACCCTATCCCCAAATATAGTCACATTCTGAAATACTGGGGGTTAGCGCCTCAATGTATGAATTATGGGGGGACATAATTCAGCCCATGACAACTACCAAAGGTTTCAGTGACACCTCATTACCAATTCAGAAATACCTCAGATTTTCTACCTATTGCTTTATTTTACTAATTCAAGTATGCCCATCCTTGATATGAGATTCTTTACCCAATAAAGGTCTATACCTTTAGTTTCCATTTCTCTAGATCCTACCTAGTACTGGCTTTTCAACTCAGCTCAGAATCTTCACAGATTCTTTTGTCGGTAAACATCTTTGCTATAGATAGAACTCATAGGTGGCTGATACACAATTTTCCTCTTAATTGTGCATTCCTTTACATTGGATTCTCATTGTTCCATATATTTCCATTGTCTCCCTGTCTAGATTTTAGTTGATGAGGATGGAAATGACACTTTATATTCACTTTATATCTTAATAATGTCCAGTAGAGTGTTGTGTCCATATCATACTCTCAAATAATCCTATTTGATTGAATTTCTGGTTAGTGAAGTATACAGCTACTTGAATCTGTTTGTTTTCAATGTTACCTTAATAGGCTTTGTGAATTCCCACCACTTTCATTCACCGTACTACTTTCTAATCATCTACAGTGCTCGAGCGTGCTAACTGTTGAATTCTTTGGATAGCACTCTAGGTGTGAGGGTTACCTCAGTGCACTGGAATACAGTGTGTACCTCAATGCACATCTATTACCTCATAGATTGTCAAGCTTGATTTTATTGACATGGATGAATGGCTATCTAGATATACTTATCACGTCTCACTTTTCTTTGTGTGTCCTTTCAAGAAAATGACCCTCCCCGATAGACAACTATTTCTTTTTAACCAAGGTTATATAGGCATCTGTGGATTTTTGTGATAATCTTAAAAGTCATGGACCCATTTGAACTATGTTAGGTGAAAGATTCATATTGACCTCCATGAATTACCAGTGTTTGTTTTCAGAACACTTGTGGAATAATGTTTGGGAATAAGTTGATACCTGAACCAAGTATCCAGTAACTCAAGCCAGTTCCCCATGTGATTTCTTAAAATAAAAATTCTAGCTCCTTCAACTTGGAATAATATACAAAACATCAATATGCATAAAGGGCTCTTGGAAATCATTGTTTATTTATTGTTTATTCTTTATTTTTATATAGTCATTCACCTAAAGAGAGAGAAATAGTGTGCAGTGTCAACAGCTCCCACTGTGTTAGTCTTTTTACTGTCCCAACATACGTCCTAATATTTAAAAAGCAATAAAAGTTTGCTGCTTCTGCAGTCATTAGCTTTGGTTGTTGCAGTCAATCACCCATAGATGTCAGAGCCAGATTAGTTTTTTTTCTTCCTCATTGCACAATCTAGCCATTGTCCTCATTTATCATTACATGAAAAATGAACTTAGGAAACTGCCCAGACCCTAAAGTGCATTTGCAATGTGAGAAAACCCTCATCAGTTTACTTGAGGAAAAGTACCTCCATCATATTGAATAAACAGTAAAAACATATGAGATTAACATTATTGATAGAAGTATTATCCCATCTTCTTTTAAGCGGATTGATAGTTTCTAGTTTTAAAATATGTGTTTATTCAAGAAAAAATGATATGAATATTTGACAGAAATACTTAGATAATTTTAGATGAAGTTTACTCTTGTCTCAGTGACTTGATTACTTCTGCTTAGATCATAGTTAGGAATGCCAATAGGATCATTTCAACAGAACCTGATCTATCTATGAAATCAAGAAGTAAAATAAAAATATAAGTTGGTCATGTGTGAATGAATGTCCTTGGTGGGTTATGTAACCTTGACACAATTTTGACTAGGTTAAGGACAGTAATTTAATTTTTTTCAGTAAGCTGATTATGAAACAGTAAATTAGAAACATAGGCAATTTTACATTTACTTTCATTCTCTAAGTAAGATAGAAGTAAATATTATCTTCTGTTTCATTTGAACTCGAGCACATTCACTGATAATAAATTGTGATTATTCCAGAGGCATATAATTATAAGCAACTTGAGTTAAATTTCAACTCTTCTGACGTTCAGTTCAAATTATTATAATTGGGCTAAATATGTATAAATATATATATATTCCAAAGTATGGGTTTGGAAGTGAGCATCCAAACATGATCATGAAAACAATACATTGTATACAAGTACTCTTACTAAATGTAAGTTGAAGCACTGCATGATTCACTGGTGAGAAAAGGGAGATGATGTGTTACTCAAGTTCAGCTTCCTCTTTAGTTTCTGACCAGTGCTGTCCCAGAGTATTTTTCCTGTGCTTTTGGCCAGAACTTTTTGATTATTCAAATAACTGGTCTTCCTCCTTTGAGATATGATTTTCAGGGTTAGTGTCTGTTAGGGTTGTATTTCCCTCACAAGTTGATTTGTTTTCTTAACCAATGGTCCTTGCTCCTGTCCACACACCTCTGTTCAATCTCAGCTTTGTCACCTCAGCAAATTGCTGGGTTATTAGTGCGACAGTTGATCTGGCAATACATAGAGCAGATGTTCACGACTGTTTTGTAATTTGATAAAGTGATGAAATTTATGGATACTTCCCTCACAGAGATGTTCATCATGCAAACAATTGCATATAATTTCAAGATTCATTTATGAACCTGATATTAGAAGTCCTGGTGTAGAGGTACCTCTGAATGCATTTCCTTGGATATTTTCATTATATGTGAATTTTTTTTCTTGTTCTTTTCTCTCTTGGTTATATTAAGCTGCTTATTAATAGTAAGGAAAGCAGTACTTAAGAAACTAGAATATCTTTTTTCTGTACGAATAAGCGGCAAAATTTATTGCAACTATATATGATTTATTAAACTGAGCCAACCCTGAAGCAAATGCATTACTAAGTAGTTAAAAAATTCATGACATGTCCTTAACACAGTGAAAGTGACTTAGAGGAGCTCATTCATTCAATAAGTATGTGTTTAACAAAATTGCTTGAAATGAATCTCTTTTATGGGCTTTCGTAATTATTGTACTTATTTAAGACTTATATATATATATATATATATATATATATATATATATAGCATAAATAACGGAATCTGTTTTTCACATAGCGTTGTGGTTTGTTTTTGAGTGCAAAGAGTCACAGTCCTCTGTGAGTATGTAATAAAATGCTTTGTTGTATCATTAAAACTACTCAGTAGGCTGTGGTGTGTGGTGTCCTAGAACATATTCTCTACATTGTACATAGCCACCTTTCTATTTTGAGATTTAAAGGAAGATTGCAATGGAAACCTTCTATGATTTCTTATTGTGGATGTTGGACTCTAAGCTCAATCATTTAGTCGCAGAATGAAGATCTTAAATTTTAACTTTTCTGAATTTGCAGCCAATATGTTCAAAACTAAAGGGCTATGCAAAAATGTTGTTTCCTATGTCATCTGAAATAGAGGTAGTTCTACTTATGTCACATTTTGAGGTATATCAAATAAGTGCAAGCCTCTTCAGTACCCCAGTGCAATTTCCCTATGGCTGCAGTCACATAGAGAGCACAACTCTCTAAGAACTGCAGCTCTCCATTCTTTTAACAATTATTTATGTTTAGATTTGTGTTATTGCTAAAGCGCTACATACTTTGACTCTATATTCTGTTTCAGTGTTCATGACCTTTTTATCGGTACCACCCCTACCTCATTACTGCTATTACTACTAGTACCATCATCACTAAAAATGACAGTTTACTGAGTACTCACACTGTGACTGACATCAAGAAAAACACTTAATTTCAACCATGTTGCAGAT
The DNA here is from genome assembly GCF_000442215.2 of Lipotes vexillifer. NCBI lineage: Eukaryota > Metazoa > Chordata > Mammalia > Artiodactyla > Lipotidae > Lipotes > Lipotes vexillifer. The sequence continues at coordinate 406,989 of NW_006783631.1, forward strand.
AGAGAAACAGGGATCCAGTGATTTTTAAATAACATGCACCAACGCACACACCCACAAATGTATTTGGAAGATAATTCTTTTTTTTTTTTTTTTGGAATCCACATATGTAAACCAAAGATACACAATGATAGTATTATAATCTACTACCCATGTAAGGTAACTATTTCCAAATTTGTGAAGTTAATGTGATTTTACAAAAGAATGTAAATATTTGAATAATTCCTTACTCAGTGCTACAATAGAATAGCCCAATATCTATGTTCACTTTGGCTGATCTGGTAACTCTCAAGAGAAATTCACCATTATACATATACATGGATTTTTCAGGGTCCGTATTTTTGGCATTCTCTATGTAAGAGATAATCAAAGATGAAAATTAAGGAAAAAAAACAAACTAGTACCCAGACTCTTATTAATGGGCACTTATAATGCAATAGAACACATTATTTAGTTTTATGATTTATAACCAACCTAAACTGTTGGAATAATCTTAAAATTATTCTCTGCTTTCCAGCTACATTATTTGCCTCTGAAAGAATCTTGAAATTTTGCCTGAAAATCAATCCACATACTATTTGCTGGAGTTTTATGGATTTATTTATTTTTTATTTTAGAAGTTTGTAGTATACTAATTTATATGCTTAAAGGCCTGTTTATGTATAGTCTTATATTTGAGTAAAAATATAACTTGAAGACAGGAAAGAAAATATTTGTTTCATCACAATTTCATCCAACTCCCTTACAAAAATTCTCAGCTAATTCTCTTGACTGACTGAATTTACCAGATCAACTATGAATGGAAAGAAGTGAATGAATCCCATCCAATAAAGGGATTTCAGATTAATTATTTTAAGAAACTAGAAGTAAATACTCTTACTTAAATTACAATGGACTTTTGGTTATGACAGCATGAAGATGTTGTCAAATTTTCCCACCTCTCCCACCCACCAAATAAATATAATATTAGAAAAAATTGTCAGAAACAGCATTTCAGGGTACTGGATACCAACCAAAAGCAGACAAAAGGTTAGTAAGAATTTACTCTTGTAATTAACTCAAGAGCTGTAAGTTAGAAGACAGAGTTATCTATGGCTTTTTTTGCCTAGGTTACTTCCCTCTTTACTTCACACCCTAATAGGGTTAGCAAAAACTGTTGTTTTAACAGTTGACGCTGAAAACCAACAGCTCTGGGGCTATAGGGAGCTGATTTAGTTTGGAATTGTCAGTGAAAACCTATGGTTTTGGCAGCTAAAGTGGGAAATTAGATGGGAACAAATGGGAAAAAAAAAAAGCTCCCATCTTTGTTAGTCCAGGGTCATCATCCTGATTGTGTGAGCAATAAACCAGCCAGAAATTTAATTGAGAGATCCTAGAAATGAGAGCCATAGAATGTCTGAGATAAGCTCTTCACATATCACTGGCAGATGGAAAAGTTTGCACATTTGTCAGGGAAACCTGAGAGGGCTTTGAGAAATATAAATGATGATGGAGACTTGAGAACTAGCTGCAATTTTAAATGTGTTTCTCAAACCACTCACTAATCAAATTGAAGAGGGTACACACCTTATGGGAACAAGGATTTAGAGCACATCCTTTGTCCAAATAATTAGATAACCACTAAACTATAAAGACACGGGGGAGATTACTAGAAAACTAGGCATAAACATTATGAGAATAATAATAAGGAAAATAAGTAGAGAATCATAGCCTGCTCATCATGGGGGAGACAGATTCTACAATAAGATTAAGGAAGTTAACTTAAAAAATACAAAAACAACAACTCACAGAAATATAAAACACTTCAGAGTTGATATGCTCTCTAAAATGTTAAGTTTTCAACTAAAAATTATGAGACATTCAAAGAAACATGAAAGTGTGACCAATAAAAGAGTACTGAATCAATAAAAACTGACTCTACATAGGACCAGGTGTAAAATTTAACAGGAAAAAAAATTCAAAGCAGCTATTATAAATATTTTCAAAGAATTAAAGAAAACTGCGTTCAAAAAATAAAGGAGATATAACGGCAATGAATCAACAAATAGGAAATCTATACAAAGAGAAATATAATTATAGTGTTAAAATGAGCATAAAAATTGTATATTTGAAAAGTGCAATGACTGAAATGAACAGTTCATCAGATGGATGCAATAGCATATCTGAAGTTGCAGGAGAAATATTCAGAAATTTGAAGATAAATAAATATAAAATTTTTAAATCTGAAGAACAAAGTGAGGAACAATTGAAGAAAAATAAAAAGAGATGCTGAAACAAGTGAGACAACATCAGATATCCCTAATGTAACATAATGGAAGTGCCAGTGGGAAAGAGGAAAGAGAAAGGGGAAGAAACATTATTTGAAGAAATAATTCCTTAGAAGTTCCCAAGTTAGATGAGGAAACAATAATCTGAAGGGCCAAAAACTTAATAATCACCAAGTATGATAAACACAGAAATCCACACCTGGAAGCATCATAGTCAAGCTGCTGAAAGATAGAGGAAAAGAGGAAATGTTGAAAGCAAAAAGAAAAATGCAATTTTTTTCACATCAGTGGTAGTCATTTCCTTAAGGAAGGACTGAAGAGCACTGTCAATGATAGCTGTGTTGGTAAATGTAAAAGACTCTGTGTGTGCGTGTATGTGTGTGTATGTTTATAGAATTCTTCTTTTATATCTTAAAAATAAGTTCATTTAAAGCAAGGATTATAACACTACATTTTCAGAGTCAGATATTTGACTCTCTCTTTCCATCCATATATATATATATATATATATATATATGTATGTATGTATATTCATAACACATGGCACTCTCAAAATAGACCATCTAGGGAATAACACAACTTTCAATATTTTTAAAAGTGATGGAAATCATACAAAGTATGTTCTCTGGCCACAGCAGAATTCAGTTAGGAATCCACAACAAAAGAATGTTTGGAAAACCTTAAAAGTTTGAAAATTAAATTGTAGTTTCCAAACTCATTGATCAAAAGAGATCTCATGAGGGATATTAGAAAAAATAGTGATATGAATGAAAATGAAAACAAAATAACAAAATTGATGGAATGCAGCTAAAGCAGTGCTTAGACAGGGATGGACTGCTTTAAACATATATATTAGAAAAGAAACAATATACAACGTGATTATAAGCTTCCACTTCGAGAAACTAAAAGAAAACAAATCAAATCCAAAGCAATAAACCATAAATGTCACAGTAGATATTAATGGAAAAGAAAGTAGATAAATGGAGAAAATCAATAATTAAAAAAATTTTTTGAAGAAAAAAAAGATAAATATTTAATTAGACTGGTTGAAAAGTAAAGAGAGAAAATCAAACTACCAAATTTGGGAATAAAAAAGAGAACTCAGTATAAACTCTTCAGAAATTAAAAAAAGCACTATAAGAATGTTATTCCAACAATTGTGAAAATGTAGGTGAAATGGATAAATTTGTGAAAGACTCAAACTCCCAAAAGTAACTCCAAGAAAAAAAAATCCGGAGATCTAAGTCAAGTCAAAAAATAGAATTATTAAGTAATACTCTTTCCACAAAGAAAACCTTTATGTACATATGGATAAATTCTATCAAACATCTACAGAAGAGGGCTTCCCTGGTGGTGTAGTGGTTGAGAGTCAGCCTGCCGATGCAGGGGACCCGGGTTCGTGCACTGGTCCGGGAAGATCCCACATGCCGCGGAGCAGCTGGACCCGTGAGCCATGGCCGCTGAGCCTGTGCGTCCGGAGCCTGTGCTCCTCAACAGGAGAGGCCACAATAGTGAGAGGCCTGTGTATTGCAAAAAAAAAAAAAAATCTACAGAAGAATACATATTAATGTTTCACAAGCTATTTCAGAAAATAAAGGAGAAGGAACAGTTCTCAACTTACATTTTGAAACAATTATTACCCTGACACCAAAACTTGACAAAGATATCAAGATTTCAAGAAAATAAAACTACAGGCAAATATCCTTCGGGTACATAGACAGCAAAATTCTTAACAACAAGCTGGTAAACTGAATTTCACAACACATAAAAAAGATTATACAACTTGACCAAGTGGGGCTTATCCCAGGAATTCAAGATTAGTTTATCATCCAAAAATCAACTATTATAGTCTTAATAGAACAAATGACAATCATATAAATTTTTCTCAGTTGATGCAGAAAATACATAGATTAAATCTAACACTTATTCATGGTAAAAACTATCAACAAAGTGGGATAGAAGAGAATATCCTCAAATTAATAATGAGCATTTATGAGAAAGTTACACCTAGTATAAAAGGTGAAAGAATGAATAATTTCACTGTATGATTGGAAACAATGTAAGGATAGCTACATTCATCACTTCTACTCAACATTGTTAGGGAGTTGTAGCCAATGCAATAAAACAAGAAACAGAAATTAAATGCATAAAGATTAGAAAGCAGAAAGTAAAACGGTCTTTATTTTTAGATGACATGATATTGTATGTAGAAAATTCTAAAGAATCTACAAAACAATCAGTAAGATATAATAAGTTAATTCAGAAAAGTTGCAGAATTCAAGGTCAGTATACAAAAATAAATGGTTTTTTTTACTAGCAATATCTGACAGTCTAAAACATGAAACAAAGAAAATCCCATCTACAGTTTTATAAAAAAGGAAATATTTATGAGTACATTTTAAGAAGTGTATGTTTTGTAGAATAAAAATTGCAAAGTGTTATTGAAGGAAATTAAAGAAGACCTAAATAAGTGAAGATACATGCCACGTTATTGAATTAGAAGACTCAATATGTTTCCGATGATGATTATCAACAAGTTACCTTGGAGATTAAATACAAATCTTGTCAAAATCCCAGCAGGCATTTTGTTGTAGAAATTGATTTACATGAAAATGCACAGGGCTTAGAATTAAACAGTTTTGAAAACAGGAGAACAAATTTAGAGGACTTACACAACTGATTTTAAAAAATATTATAAAGCTACATAATCAAGACATTGAGATATTGGCATAAGGATAGACATATAGAAAAATTAAATGGACAATCTAGAAATAAACCTAGACATTTATGGTCAATTTAATTTTGACAAATTTGCCAAGGTAATTCAATGGGGAAAGGATAGTGTTTTCAACATATGGTGCTGGAATAATTTTATGTCCTCACTTTGCACAAAAATTAACTTGAAATGGATTATAGACCTAAATGTAAGAGCTAGAATTACAAAATTTCTTGAAAATGTCATAGAAGAAACTCTTTGTGATCTTGGGAAGAGTAAGTTTCTTTTTTTTAGAAATGGCACCAAAAGCACAATCAATAAATTATAAAAATGAAAAACTGGACTTTATAAAATTAAAAACATTTGCATTTTAAAATACATAAAGAATATGAAAAGGCAGGCAAGTTACTGGAAAAATATTTGCAAATCATATATCTAAAAAATACCTTTATTCATAATACCTAAGGAACTTTTACAAATTAATGATTAGAAGCCAAAATTTTAAAAATGGACCAAACTGGGCTTCCCTGGTGGCGCAGTGGTTGGGAGTCTGCCTGCCGATGCAGGGGACACGGGTTCGTGCCCCGGTCCGGGAAGATCCCACATGCCGCGGAGCAGCTAGGCCCGTGAGCCATGGCCGCTGAGCCTGCGCGTTTGGAGTCTGTGCTCTGCAACAGGAGAGGCCACAACAATGAGAGGGCTGCATACTGGGGGAAAAAAAAAAAAAAAAAAAA
>NW_006783631.1:412791-424253 GCF_000442215.2 Lipotes vexillifer
AAAAAAAAAAAAAAAAAAAAGGACCAAACTTTTGAAGTCACTTCATTAAAGATGATATATGAAAAACAAATAAACACATAAAATATGCTCAACTTTCTTAGTTATTAAACAAATACAAGTTCTTATCCACATTAGATTTCACTTACCACTTAATGGAATGATAATAAACAACCAGATTGACAATGTGAAGATTTGATGAAGATATGGAGAAACTGGAACCCTCACACATTTTTGATGAGAATATAAAAACAAGGGAACCACTTAGGAAAACAGTGTAACAGTTTCTTAAAAATTTAGACATTTACTTACCACATGGCCCAGCATTTCCACTCCTAAGCACCTACCTAACAAAATAGAAACAAATGTCCATACACAGACCAGTACACGAACCCTCATACGGTAATATTCGTAATAGCCCCAAACTAGAAGCCAAATGTTCATCAACTGGTGAATGGTTAAACAAACCATTACATCATACAACAGAATACTAATCATTAATAAAAAGAAATTAACTATTGCATTATGCAACACTATGGATGGACTAAAAAACATTATGTCAAGTGAAAGAAGCCAGATACAAAAGCCTACATATTGTATGATTTAATTTGTATTAAATTTATTTATAAGGGAAAGTTATAGAAACAAAAATCAGTATTTTCCAGAGGCTGTCTGTAGGATTGACTGAAAATTGATGCAAGGTAATACTTTGTAGTAATGGAAGTGTTTTAAAACTGGGTTTGGATGATGGTTAGAAAACAATATAAATTTACTAAAACTCCTCAAACTGCACAATTAAAATTAGTCAATTTTATGTTATATAATTTATACCTCAGAAAAGGTCTTTAAAAATTTCAACTCATTTTCTTAAGATTTGTGCATGGCATGTTTGTTATACCTTAATATATTTTGAGTGAAAAAGTAAATCATAGCTAGTCAGTTATTCATAAATAAAAATAAGTTTTTATATTTTGTTAACTTGTTTCGGTTGGGTGTCATTTTTCCATGGGAAAAAAATGATAAATGTTGGCTAATTTTTCAAATAGCCTAACAGTTTTATTTTAGGTCATGATGCCTTTTACCTTGAGTTTCCTTGCTTCCTGTAGGTTATAGTTTTTACCAGTTTCTGTATTATCCTTCAAGTGTTTATATTTGCAAAAAAAAAAAAGCAATTGCAGAATAGGATTAATTTTCAGACATTTATTAAATCTCATCACACATTTACGTGACCATCTACTAGGAACCACATGTGGTGCTGTGCTTTAGAGATAAAACTGATTCAAGAAAAAAACACTGCATTTTGTTCCATATAAAATCTCATTTTAAGATCCAAATTAGATTGCTAAAAGCACATGAACTGACTGAAAGAAGTTCTCAGGGACTGGTAAGGATTTGGGAAGAGAAGGTCCTTTCTACTATGTCCTCATTTGACTATTTTTATTTTTCTAATTATTTTTTTAACATCTTTATTGGAGTATAATTGCTTTACAATGGTGTGTTAGTTTCTGCTTTATAACAAAGTGAGTAGGTTATACATATACATATGTTCCCATATCTCTTCACTCTTGCATCTCCCTCCCTCCCACCCTCACTATCCCACCCCTCTAGGTGGTCACAAAGCACTGAGCTGATCTCCCTGTGCTATGCAGCTGCTTCCCAATAGCTATCTATTTTACGTTTGGTAGTGTATATATGTCCATGCCACTCTCTCACTTTGTCCCAGCTTAGCCTTCCCCCTCCCCGTATCCTCAAGTCCATTCTCTAGTAGTTCTGCATCTTTATTCCCGTCTTGCCCCTAGGTTCTTCTGACCATTTTATTTTTCTTTCTTTTTTTTTTTATATATTCCATATATATGTGTTAGCATATGGTATTTGTTTTTCTCTTTTTGACTTACTTCACTCTGTATGACAGTCTCTAGGTCCATCCACCTCACTACAAATAACTCAATTTTGTTCCTTTTTATGGCTGAGTAATATTCCATTGTATATATGTGCCACATCTTCTTTATCCATTCATCTGTCGATGGTTACTTAGGTTGCTTCCATGTCCTGGCTATTGTAAATAGAGCTGCAATGAACATTGTGGTACATGACTCTTTCTGAATTATGGTTTTCTCAGGGTATATGCCCAGTAGTGGGATTGCTGGGTCATATGGTAGTTCTATTTTTAGTTTTTTAAGGAACCTCCATACTGTTCTCCATAGTGGCTGTATCAATTTACATTCCCACCAACAGTGCAAGAGGGTTCCCTTTTCTCCACACCCTCTCCAGCATTTATTGTTTCTAGATTTTTTGATGATAGCCATTCTGACCGGTGTGAGGTGATACCTCATTGTAGTTTTGATTTGCATTTCTCTAATGAGTAGTGATGTTGAGCATTCTTTCATGTGTCTGTTGGCCATCTGTATGTCTTCTTTGAAGAAATGTCTATTTAGGTCTTCTACCCATTTTTGGATTGGGTTGTTTGTTTTTTTGTTATTGAGGTGTATGAGTTGCTTATATGTTTTGGAGATTAATCCTTTGTCAGTTGCTTCATTTGCAAATATTTTCTCCCATTCTGAGGGTTGTCTTTTTGTCTTGTGTATGGTTTCCTTTGCTGTGCAAAAGCTTTGAAGTTTCATTAGGTCCCATTTGTTTATTTTTATTTCCATTTCTCTAGGAGGTGGATCCAAAAGGATCTTGCTGTGATTTATGTAATTGACTATTTTTAAACAGGTGCAGCCTGTTTGATCAAATGACTATCTGTAAAGATTTTATTATTACATTGGAAAAAATTATAAAGGATCATGATATAATATTTGCATCACTTTAAGTCACCCACGAATTAAAATATAAATTCTAGATTTATGAAGAATAGATCATCTTTAGACTATTTGACTGAAAAGGGTAGACTTTGAGGAGCAACATTAAAAACAAAACACCCTGTAAATACAGGTGTGTACTTAGAGAGTCATTGAAATTTAAATTTCTTCTGAATTCTTCAAAATGAGTGTTGAATTAGCATCTTTATCTGAATAATTAAAGCCTTAATGGTCCAGGGTTGACAACAGTTGGTTTTGTGATGATGTGATGATCCTTTGTAGTGACTCTGGGTGACTGTATGAGTTTTCCTTGACACAAGACTAAGCTCTTCTGATCTATTCACTGAAGTGCAAATACCTGAAATTATTCATGCTTTCCTACTCAATGTATTATTAGGTTTTTCCTCTCACTTTTTTTTTTTTTAACATGTTGTTTGGGAGAAATAAAGATCTTTAACTTTTATTGAGAGGGGAGATGAATTTTCTAATCCTAGTATATGACCACTTGATGCCAATAAAAGGGGTGCTTTCACAGTATTATTTAGGGGAATTCAGAGGGTCCCTGTCGTACCAGGTCACAATAGAGTATTCATGATTGTTGGATTTTTTTTTTTATATGAATTATCTTGAATAATTGCCCATAGAGTACTAATGCCATCAGGCCTTCTGCCACATGTAATTTCTCTTTTCTGGTATGTCTCCCGGTGTATGCCATGGCCACATCCCATTTTCTGAGGGGGGGGTTCCCTACAAATGGGCCTCCCCCGGCTTTGTGCCATGGAGCTCTCGCATTTGAAACACCGCTAAGTGGAACAGTGAAGGGCATCTGAGGAAGAGGCGGCTTTCAGTGGACCAGCTAGGAGTTTGCGAAGTGGCCTGGTCCACAAGCTCTGTGCCACAACATTATTCTGCTGAATAGTAATTGGCAGTTATTCAGCTACTTTTTCTTTTGGCATCTGAATGTATAGCATATGGAAAACAGATGCAAGGAGAGACAGAAACAGGAAAAGTCAGTAAACAGAGACCATGAATCAGTAAAGTTCATAAATTAGAGTTAAGTGATTGTCAGAAGCAGAAAATACTGGCAGAGCCTCCACAGTGGTGGGACACTAGAATAGGTTATCTCTTCATAGTGAGGTTTGAGTAAATTGGATCTCTTTCTTTAGATTTTCTCGGTTGTTTAGATAGTGTGCAATAAAGGAGTGTTACTTTCATGATCAGGACAATGTATGCAAATAACATAAATATACCTAAAGTTTTGAAAAGAATTACTGGCTTGATTTAACTAGATTTTCCTTTGTTTATCATCATGACTCTGCCAAAGCTACTGCATCTGTTGCTTTATGAATGGAATACTGATTGGGTGAACTAAAATACAGATTTTTAGATCTCATATTTAGGCTGCTGTAAAAAGCCTAGTTTCTGAGTAAAAGCCAGACATAGGTTTCTACCACGTGTTTTCAGCTCAGGGACAGTTTGTGGCCAATGGGGGGTTTCAGCATGGTAGTGATCAAGTTTAATTCTCCAGCTGTCCCTTTAACCATCTGGCTTTGTCTAAGGAATATAATTCTACACCTCTCAGTTATTTCTTTTCCACTTAGGTTTCTCTGTCATAATGGATGTCTTTGACATTGTGACTGGAGCCGAAGGGATTCCATATATGCTTCTGATTCAGTGGTCCAAGGTTTTTTTTTCTGAGGAAGAGCTGTGAGCTTTTTCCTCTCATTAGTATAAACTAGGTTTTTGCCAGGTTTATCCAAATGCTACCAGATGATTAATAAGAATTATAATCACCATGCTCAAAAATCTGCCAATGTGAGATGAGATTTCAGAATCTTACTTCAAACCTGGACTTTAAAAATAATTTAATCCAACTCTATTATTATAGAGATGAGTAAATGTTGTTCAAGACAAGTAAAGCCACTTGCCAAGATTATAGGAAAGTCGTGACACAGTAGCTTCCAGATCTATATCCTCCTCTTTCTAGCCAGATGCTAGTTCTGCCATGATGTAAGAGAGACACATCCCATTCATCTTTTATCCCAACATTTAATATAGTTCCTGACACATAGTGGGGGCTTAATAATTAATGTCGTTTATATGCATCATTGAATACTGAGTACATTCTGTATCACATATCAGAGACATGTACAATTTTTATTTCCACAGTATACATTGTTATGGCAATTTTTGAGGCTGTTATATGTTTAACATCAAATAACATTCATTGATATACACAAAATTGTGCCTGGCACTCTTCCAGGATCTGTCCAAAGAAAATAATATAAAATTAGCCTTGTCTTTCTAAATATTTAATCTCTCACACAGTCCAGAGAGAGAGAGAGAGAGAGAGAGAGAGAGAGAGAGACTTCAAGAAAGTGCTGAGCACTTGAATACCTCAGGCAAAGCACGTATCAAAGACCAAAATGCAGAGCCACTGTTTCCCAAGTCAGTGTCGAGAAATAACGCTGTCTTCAGGAAGACTCTGGGAAGAAAAGCCCTGCTACTGACCTGAAATTTCCACTCACTGATAAGCCATGTTAGTTAAGATGTGGACAGATTTCTTTGAAGTGCTATCACCAACCTCAACTTTGAGGTTTCCTGTGTGATCTGAAGGCTTCATCATTATCTAAGATGTTGGCTTTCTTGGTGCCCTTTTCTATTCTTGAACTCTCACTTGTGCCTGTGATCTATGATCCTGTTGTTGATTTAATCTTTATTATTAGCCTGTTTTCCTAGTAAGAGAGATGTTTAATTCTACTCAAATTTCTCCTCTTGCATTCCTAACGGGCCTTACACTATCTTTCTGTTTATCATTATTCTCTTGGCCTCTGTTTGTCTAGCTGTACTTTGGCCAATTAAATGTACAGGGGCACAGATGCCAAAGATAGATAAAGAAGCAGCTGTTAGTGTAAATGTCTGGTTTAGGATGGGGTCATGGAATTTTCCAGTAAGGCTAGGTCTTGGACAATTCCATGGCCCCATCCTAAACCAGACATTTACACTAACAGCTGCTTCTGTAACTACCTTTGAAATCGGTGCCCCTGTGCATTATTATTCTTTCAGCAGTTGTTTCTAAAGGGTTAACCTCTAAAGTCCATCCTTGTGTATATGATCCCTGGTTAAAATGAAAATAGAAAGTAGTATGGTCTGTATTAATTAAAAAGTCCTTTAAGGGATCAATGCCAAAAGCTGGATAGATGAAAGCTTGCCAAATGCACAGGACCAGAAACTTAATTGCACCTTTCTATAGCAAGAATTCTGTGGACTATCACACTCAAATGTATGACCTTCCCTTAATTTTGTGCTAATGCATAAAATGAGGGTCCTGCTTGTCTTAATACTTACCATTTGCATGGTATATATGCAGTGCCATAAGTGAAGTTTGTGTGAAAATAGGGCTCCTAACCTGATGTCATTGGGAAATAAATCAGATGGTGTAGATGAGTCTGTCTGTATACTTGATATGTTTATGTAGATATATATGCATTCATATTTATTTTAATGACCAGAATATATGAGAATTACAATGAGTTTTTAACATAGTAGTATTCTAATTCTAGGATTGTTGCTATTTCTTTGTACAGCTTCAAAAGGAATCATTACACAAATCTGAAAACAAAACAGTCAAGTTGAAGTCATTTGTGTTTACTCTATCTTCTGAGACTATCAAGCTAATTAGACTGCTAGGTATCCTTCCGAAATTGAAATTATATTTTGCTGCTTGCAACTGCATTGTACTACAAAATATGTGGCCATGGAATGACCATCCCAATGGCTACTGAACAGATATTTTTCTTTGCCAAGTCACAGAGAGAAGTAACAAGGTGGATATAATGTGTATAAAGTGCAAAAGTCAATCAGTTTACAGTTCCTGGTTCCCTGGTATGCAGTGGAGTGCACATTGAGATTTTGAAAAAGAGCTAATTAGGGTATTCCTCCCTATCTTCTCGTAATTTGCCAATATTGGTTTCATGACTATTTCAAGTAGAAAACAAATCAGCTTTAAACTGGTAGCTTTTGCAGTAAGTAGCTGATAGGCTAAATTGAAATCATGGCTTAATCTAGCCAAAAGAGGTACATGGAAAATTGATAGTACATTCTGGAAGATCTTGAGCCATACTACTCTGAAGCATTTTCTTGCACTTACCCTTCCTTGTATCAAGTACTTAACTACTAACTTAGGTGTACAATGAAGAAAAGGAGCTCAGGAAATCTCTCCAAGACATGCATATATTCACAATGCCATTAATTGATTAATCAATTAATCAATTAAGTAAATCACAGTTTATTTGTGTGCCTTCCATGTGGCAAGCATTTCAGTAGTTCTGGTTTTATAAGAGATAAACATGAGAAACCATTTATGTATGTCCACTGAGAGCTCAAAGGCTACTGTGGGAATGAGACCAATAAATGGACAATTATAAGGCTGTGTTCCAGTTTCATGAATAGCAGTTTACACAAGGAGACTGAAATCTGTGAGAAGATTTATAGAATTTAGATCTTTAGAAAGGATTGTTCAAGGCAAGGGACTGCACCAGAGAGGGGTGCATTACTTGCTGTGTAACTGCTGCCTGGTGACATCTTACTGGTCTTTTTAATCTAATAACATTTCAGAGGCTTGTTCTGTACTTTATATATAGGGGGCAAATTCTGTCATTTCCACTCATGCTTGCTGTATAAGGCTGATATAATCTTGTGTCACCCTTTTCTATGAAGAATAGATATTGAACACCAGGGCATGTATGTGAATTTAAGTGGTCTCTGGTACAAATGTTTCAGAGCTCCCCAACATAGATCCAAGTCTTTCAATAATAATTTCTTGGTATTGTATATTGTAGGTTGTCCAGGGGCCACTAAATAAAAGATAAAATCAGTGGATTGAAACTCCCAAATAATGTGAAAATATCACCACTTCTGGCTCTCAGGTAGTGTTGTCAACTTCTTTCTAATGGATATGCTTATCATCGTGATGGGAGAAGAGACAATTTGGAAGGAATTGGGAAAGGATTTACAGTTTGGAAAAGGGGTAACCTCATATAAATTTTGGTAATAGTTTACTTCAATATTAATAATAAATATCCTAACAATATACTTAGTATAGCAAACTCTTCTATATCTAACCAGTATTCCTAGTGCTTAATGTATATTAATTCTTTTACTCATTTTAACAACACTGTGATGTACTTTTTATATCATTCCATTTTATATGTAAGAAAATAGAGGCAAAGGGAGGTCAAGGTTATCTAGGACCACAGCGTCAGAGTCTGGTTCTAGGTTTTAACTCTTTAACATTATACTTAGTGCCTCTGAATTTATGATGCCCGGCTCTTTGTCCCATGCTGTGCTTGGTGTTTGTTGTAGTTATGTTAATTTTTCAGTTGAATCATCTGTTTTCCAGGTGTTCAATCATGCCACAATGTATTTTTATACCATTAATTTTTATTTTTCTCTCTCTAATTTCTTGTTTTTATCTAATTATGTTGGCCAGTACCTCCAGAATAGTAGTTGTGTTAGTAGGCATTTTGCCTAAGTGAAATGCTTCATTGTTTCCCCCAGTATGTGTGATGTTGGCTTTGAGGTCTAGCCAGCCAGACTGTAGAAAATTAAGGTTCATATGGGAAAGCAACTTCAGTAATCCAGATGACAGTGTGAAGAGAAGTATTGAGAGTTTGACTCATTTTGAAGGTAGAGTTGATAGAATTTCCTGATGAATTGGGTTTGGATTTGGTGCGCAAGAGAAAGAGAGGATTCAGGATTCAATGATGACTCTTTTGTTTTTTGTTTTTGTTTTTTTGTCTGAACAACAGAAAAGAAAAAATATTATACTACCTATCAAGATGTGCAAAGTGTGGGAGGAGCAGGTTTGGTGCAAAGAACAGGAACTTTTTCTTTAACATATGCAGTAGTCAGGGTTCTCCAGAGAAACAGAACCAATACGAGATGAGAGATAGATAGATAGATAGATGATACATAGGTTTTAAGAAATTGGCTCAAGGAATTGTAGGGCTGGCAAATCTAAAATTTGCAGGGCAGGCCAGTAGGCTGAAAGTTTCGGCAAGAGTTGATATTGCAGTGTTGAGTGTGAAGGCAGTCTAGAGGCAGAATTCCTTCCTTTTTGGAGAACCTCAGTCTTTCCTTTTAAGGCTTCAACTGATTGGATGAGGCCTATGCACTATATGAAGAATAATTTGCTTTCCTTAAAGTTTATTGATTTAAATACTAATAACTTCTAAAAAACATACCTTAACAACAACATCCATACTGGTGTTTGACCAAACAAGTGGGCGTTATAACCTAGCCAAGTTGACACATAACATTAACCATCACAACATATTAAGTTTTAGATGCCTATTAGACATCCAAGTAAAAATGTCAAATAGCCAGTGAATGTACCCATCTAGTTATCAAGAGAGAAATCCAAGCAGGAGACATAAATTCCCCATTCATTACAACGTAGAAATCAATAAAAGCTTGCCACTGGATAAGAAAATCTTGTCCCAGAGTTCAAGTGGAGAAAGTGTTAATGCAGCTGATGTGTCTAGTAAAAGTTTGAAAATTAGACTGTTGGTTACAGTGTTATACAGGTCATCATCGTCCTTGATAAGAGCAGTTTCCATGGGGAAGTAAAGGTATAAGCTTGACTGAAGTGAAAGCAAGGAAGAAAGAGAGAAGACAAATTAGAAACAGCTCTTCCAAGCAACTTTGTTGTAAGGAAGAACATCCAGAAGAGACAGTAGCTATGGATGAAGGGAGACGTGGAATCAAATGATTTTTTTTTACATAAAATACATTGTAGCATGCTGTATATTGATGGGAATGATCTAGCAAAGAGGGAAAGATTGATGCAAGAAAAAGAAATGCAGTTGATAGAGGTTTGTCCTGCAGATGAAAAGGATAGAATTTAGGTCTCAAAAAAGGGGGTATGATCAGAGAGTGGAACAAGGTAGTTGATCCACAATCACAGGGAAGACAGAGCACATAGGAACAGACAGGTACATAGACAGGGCTCTGGGAGAATGAGATAGCACTATTCTGATGGCTGATTTTCTCTGTGAAGGAATGCCATCTGGTGAAAGTAAAGATGAGGGAGGAGGTATTGCATATTTGAGGAAAGAGGAAAAAATATGAATTTTCTTGAGAGAGTGGTACATTTGTACAATCTAGAAACAGCTATTCCTTCAACATGATGCTTTTCTGTCATCTGCCGGCAAATTGCTAAAATAAATAAACAAATCTACAATGACTGTGAATGTAAATGGAACCCTCTATAGTTGGGCAGTGCCCCACAAATACATGTTGATGCTAGTTTTAGGAAAATATAGGAGATCCTAGTATTCTTTTGTTGAGTGAATGAATATAAAACATAATTGCCTTAAAAGGAAACTAATGAGATCTATTTAAGATGGATGATGAAGGTTATATGTATATTTTGGTCTTTGAGATATACCAAAATTAGGAATAGAATTGAGATAAAGCCCACCATTAGCTTCATCATTTAATGTTTTGCCCAGTTTATCACAGTATCCAAATTATTAAAGTAAGCTTTCAAACATTTATTTTAAAATAGGCCATCCTTTTCTATTCTTTATGACTTAAATAAGGTGAGTCCACTTTCCCCAAAAATGTATGTGCAGCTTATAGAAAAGAAAGAACTAAAATACATTTTAAAGGTATCTAAAGCCATTAAAATGTCCCCTGGTGATATTTAAAATGAGAAATAGGGCACTAGTTATTTAAGTAGTGTATTAATAATGTGGAAATGGGTTCAACCTTCTCCTCTTGGGGTTCTGGAATTTTCCTCTCGCAATTGTATCTATCCCTAGATGACATATATTGTTGTTAACTGAGAGCTAAAGAATGTCTTATGGAAGTACTTTTGAGTCAGTTTAACATATTTTATGTAAAATGCCAAATGCAAGTTATCAGAGGAAACGGTGAGGTTTTGGTGGTCTTCCAGATGATTTTGGTCCAGTACTTAGTTAACCCAGATCCTGTCCTGATAATCATGACTCCTCCCCATATAGGATCCTGTACCCCAATCCTGTACATGGAGGATCTGTACATTTAGGTATGAAAGTATCACTTGTACAATAGCCTTGTACATGTTTTATCCAACAGTGCATGTATCTGGACTAACAATGAGTTGGCACAGCTGACCTAGACTCAAGGCTTGAGGATAACTTTCTATCTTATCTTTAATATGTATATACACAAACATGCTTGCAAGAAAGAGAATATGACTGAGGCAAAAAGAATCCACTTATATAGATGCCACAGAATAGAGTTGAAGTGGAAATGCAAGGGCAGGGAGGGAATGAATCATGGACAATTGATTATAAAGGCACTATTTTATCCCAATAAATGCCTTATATTCTCACCAATGAGATTTGCAAGTCATCCTTCACAGAAAGATCTGGAATAGACTGTGTAGAGCCAGGACTAGTTTGAGACGTAGGCCAGAAGCCCAATGTAATGTCTTGAAGATGTGGGACCTTTTCACATTTTGACCTCAATTGGTATTATTTGGAGAATGGCAATTACTTTGGAGGACATCTTCTTTAACTCACTGATAGTATCAGTGAGGTAATGGAAATCCAGAGGGCTTAAATGTCTGGTCCAGAGCTTCAGAGAAATTTTTTTTTTTTTTTTTTTGCGGTTCGC
>NW_006783631.1:424566-450276 GCF_000442215.2 Lipotes vexillifer
CCGTTGCGGAGCACAGGCTCCGGACGCGCAGGCTCAGCGGCCATGGCTCACGGGCCCAGCCGCTCCGCGGCCTGTGGGATCTTCCCAGCCCGGGGCCCGACCCCGTGTCCCCTGCATCGGCAGGCGGACTCTCAACCACTGAGCCACAAGGGAAGCCCCAGAGAAATTTAATATAACCTGCACCAGAATTTGACTCTTCGCTTGCGAATTTTTCTTATTGATACAGTTCACCTATGAAATCTCTGACTGCTTTCATAGGATTCAGAAATGTCTGGCCAATTGGTGGGAATATACCACTAAGAGTCTATTTCACAGGAAATACTGAAATGTGTCCTGGGGGATAACTATACCAAAGGGGAGTTCTTTCTTGGTTTCATCCAATAGCTAATACTGAGTTTGATAGAATCTTTTATAAAAGGGGGTGAGGTGAGGTTGAGAAGTGAATTATCCAAGCAGCTGAATATCTGTGATTCCCATTTATTGCTCTGACACAGACCACATGTACCAGAGATCAAAGAACTAGAAATTATGTGTAAAAGAGTGAAAAAACTGTTTTCACGGAAGATGTTTAAGACATAGGGTTCAAAAGCTGTATTACTGGGTCTCTGTCAAACAGTTTAATGAAAACAGTAGGATTCTTCTTTTTTTGGCAATGAGACATCATGTTGCTTGGCCATGTTGAGGGCTCCCCAAAATATAGTGCAGTCATAACTTTGGTTTATCAAAGACAAGGGAATTAGAAGCTCTTGAAAGCAAGGCTGGGTGAACTCCTCTGAAATAGAAACCTCATCTGTGATTCAAAAGAAAGATGGTTCTGTCTCCTTTTCAGGCATCATCAGGAAGCTCTGTGGCAGCGGGAATCTTGTGGGCACACACCAGTAGGAAGATCAGGCTAGAATACAGAGGAAAATATCAGATGACTAAGAAATGACTCAGAGAATACTAGGATATCAAAACGGTGTGTGGAAATATAAGTATTTAATTTTACTGTTAGTATGACCCAATTTGTAACCTTTCTCTCTGGGCTTATCTGAAATTGGAACTGGTGGCAAAAACACGAGTCTGTAGCTACCCCAACTCCAGGGGTCAGTATTCACACTTTTATTCTATAATGCAGTGGCCATACTTAAATTTGTTACTTCTTTTCTCAATCTCTCTCTCTCTCTCAATTGCATTTAATTCACCAATTATTTATTCAATCCTTACCATGTTCTTATCATTAAGAACTTTTATACCTGTATATATTCATAGAATGTCAAACCTGAAAATAATCTTCAGCAATGTCAGCTTATTTATATTAATCTGATTCAATTAGACTTAGGCAAATAGTGAATAATATAGGAGGGAATTCCATGAGGGAGTAAATTAAATATACATTTACAAACTTTTTACACCTATTAAAATGTAAGGATATCAAGTTCAAGGGCTGCTTTCTATTTCAAAACTCCCTTCCATCTGTAAACAGGTTTATAGCACTCTCCCTCCAAAACCCTATATAGATTAGGTGATATAAATAGGTCTTTCAACTCACTAGGTTTTATTCCTGGAACAGTTGAGAAGTGACTGCTCTGTGGTGAGACTCTATGGGAGATTCCTTAGCAAACTCATGGATTCCAGGCAGAAAATTGTTGATGCAAAGCTATTTAGTGAGTTGTGTTACTTTGGCATGAGATCAGTCCTCCGAAGAATCATTCACTTTGAGAGGCAGAATGAAATTTCCTTAATATTATAAATTGTTATATTGACATTTTATAGCACAGGCAACATAGAGTTTCCAAGTTTGAGTCTGTTTTTTTTTTTTTTGTCCTAATGAATGCATTTTGGTATTATTTACTTCAACTAGGGGTCTTTGAGAAAGCTATTTCATTTTAGGGAATTTTCTTAGCTTGACAGTTTAGGTTAAGAAGTCTGTGTGACTGTGCCAGTGGCATATTTCTTTGTGGTAAGAATGTCCATTATTCTGCTAAGCAAATGACAAAATTAGTTACTCTAGATAAGTCAAACTTGCTGGAAGTCAAACTGCAGATGATGAAAGTTATACTAACCATAGATCTTAAATTCCCATGACTTTCATTCTGTCCCTACATATTAGAGAGTGACTTGATATATTTTTAGTAAATAATCACAATTCATAGTCCTAATCTTCATTTTTTTAAATGCTATGTAAACTTGGGTTGATAGTAAGAATAAATCATTTCCAATGTCAATTCTGATAGTGAGTTAGTTCAACTAAGGAGAATGAAATTAAAACTATAAAAATGTGTTTGTGTCCCTATGACTTTCTCAGTGTTGGGACCATTTGCTCAGATTCATTTACATATATGGAAAACTTTTAAATCATTTAGTGTTGAAAGAGACAATGAAATTCCTGGAAATGCCATTTCCCAGCCATGCGTGGCCACTGTCCTGAAAATGTCCTAGCTGAGTTCTCCCTAGAATCTAGCTATCCAATTGAACTATAACAAGAGCTACAAATACAAACAAAAAGTTTAAATTGTCTAGTAACACTGGATTAAATAAAATAAAACAAACTAATTTTAATAAAAGATGCCACTCGGGCTTCCCTGGTGGCGCAGTGGTTGAGAGTCCTCCTACCGATACAGGGGACACGGGTTCGTGCCCCGGTCCAGGAAGATCCCACATGCCGCGGAGCGGCTGGGCCCGTGAGCCATGGCCGCTGAGCCTGCGCATCTGGAGCCTGTGCTCTGCAACGGGAGAGGCCACAACAGTGAGAGGCCTGCGTACCGCAAAAAAAAACAAACCAAAACAACAAAAAACTGACGATAATAACTCAGGGAAACCCTAGACTAAAACAAAGTAGCAACAAGAAGCCTGTGAACTCAAATACGGAGGATAATGGCATAGAAAAGTATAGGAAACAGTTTACCTACACCACTCCATCCAGTCCAGAGCAGCTTGATGCCAGGAGGGTTACTTTTAGAGGAATTTCACCCCATGGGGAAAAAGGAGAGCAGGAGAGCATCAGCAAACCACTGTGGACAATTGTAGTCTTGGCTACTGAGGACTCCCACAAGCCCTGGGCTGGAGTTGTCTCTGCAATGAGACCTTCCCCCAGGTACCCAAGTGCCAAGCTCTCTAGAGTTGCGATGCCATGGTGCCTTGCCATATACGGGACCAGAGCTACCACTGCTCTATGCCCCGTGCCTGGTTCCAGGTTCTGGCTTTGTCCTACCAATATTGGGGCAGCCACTGCTGCTCTGACCTCCCCTGCTTCCCAGCGTCCAGGTCACAGATTGTTGTGCTGACCCACCCTACTGATTTTCCAGTGTTCAGCAACAGGGCCCCTGGGTCCCAACACATAGCTTTATCAGGCAGCTGCAAGGGACATGCTACTGCTGTTCTTTAGCTGCCCTCTAGGGCAAGAGTTGGGACTTGGACTCACCATATCAGGCTGTGCTACTTTGCACCCTGTACCCTAGGCCCAAGCTGCTAATGTACCCTGTCATCCCAGAACTGCAGTCTGCACTGATGTTGACCTCAGCTGATGAAGATGCATGACTGTTATGCTGTTGTGTGCTCCTGGGAAACAAAGACACTACACCCTTCCCAGCTGGCACCCTTCCAGCTACCTTCAGGTGAAAGTCTGTCAACACTGAAGCCAGTCTGAAAAGGCTGGAAGAGATGACTCCTTCAAATGTACAGATATCCATGCAAAATTATCAGAAACATGAAAAAGCAAGGAAACACCACAAAAGGAATGCAATCATTTTCTACTAACAAACCCCAAGGAAATGGTGATATGTGAGTTACCTAAAAAAGAAAAAGAAAAAAAACCCTCAAAGTGATTATTTTAAGGAAGCTCAGTGAGATTCAAGGGAATGGGATAGACAACTCAATGAACTTGGAAAAACAATACATGAAAAACACAAGTTCAGAAAAGAGAGATAAATCATAAAAAAAAAAGAATGAAACAAATTCTGGAGCTGACTAATACAATGAATGAAATGAAAAAATACAATAGAGAGTTTCAACAACAAGTTTAAACAAGCAGAAGAGAATCTGTGGACTTGAAGACAGATATCTTGATATTATCCAGACAGAAGAGAAAAAAAATATATTAGAATGAAAAACAGTGAGGAAAGCCTATGCAAATTATGGGACACTATTAGACAAAATAATATTCACATTATGGGAGTCCCAGAAGGAGAAGAGAGACAGAAAGGGACAAAAAACTTCTTTAAAGAAATAATAACTGAAAACTTAGCAAATAAGGGAGAGACATGTCCCCAAAGAGAACTTAACCAAGCTGATTCAACCAAAAAGAACTTAACATGTTATAATCAAGCTCTCAACCATCAAAGACAAAGAATTTTGAAAGCAGCAAGAAAGAAAAGACACATCACATAGAAGGGAATTCTGTTAAGACTATTTTATTGATTTTTCAGCAGAAACCTTTCGGTCCAGGAGAGAGTGGAATGATGTGTTCAAAGAACCCAAAGGAAAACAAAAACAAAAAACCCAAACCGTAATACTTTACTCAGCAAAGTTAACTTTCAGAAATGAATAGATAAAGACTCTCCCAGACAAACAAAGCTGTTGGAATTGATCACAACTAGATCTCCCTGACAAGAAATTCCAGAAGGATATATTCAATCTGAAATGAAAGGACAATAATTAGTACCATGAAAACATATGGAAGTATAAAAGTTACTTCTAAAAGGAAATATGTAATCAAATTCAATATACTCTAATATTGCAGCAGTGATGTTTAAATCACTTTGAACTCTAGCATATAGATTAAAAGACAACAGTGTTGAAAGTAACTGTAGCTACAATATTTTGTTAATGGATGTAAAAAAGATGTAAATTGGGGCATTAACAATATAAATTGTTGGAAGAAAAGTAAATATACAGAACTTTTTTATGCAATTGAGGTTAAGTTGTTACAAGTTTAAAATAGATTACTATAACTATAGGATGTATTATGAAACTTCATGGTTTCACAAACACAAAGCTAAAATCTATAATAGAAACACAAATGATAAAGGGAAAAGAAAGCATATCACTATAAAAATTATCAATTCACAAAGAAAGACAGGAAGAGAGGAGGAAAGGACAAAGTAACTACAAAACAATTGGAAAATAATGAACAAAATGGTGATTTAAATCCTTATGAGTAAGTAATCTAAATGTATATGATTTAAATTATCTAATTAAAAGACAGAATGGCTGAATGGATACAGAAATAATACCCAACTATATGTTGCCTATAAGAGACTCACTTAAGCTTTAAGGACACTTTTAGTCTGAAAATCAAGGGATTGAAAAATATATTTCACACAAATAAAAATGAAAAGAAAACAGGGGACCTACATTATATCAGTAAAATAGACTTTAAGTCAAAAGCTGTCATGATAGACAAAGAAGGTTATTATATAAGGATAAAGGGGTCAATCCATCAAAGGGATAGAACAATTTATAAATATATACACACCCAATATTGGATCACCTAAATATATTAAACAACTTTTAACAGATCCAAAAGCAGAAATAGACAGCAGTGCAATAATAATCGGGCACTTCAGTAGTCACTTTCAACCATGGATAGATCATTCAGACAGGAAACAAATAAGGGAATAATAGACTGAACTATACTTTAGACTAAGTGACCTAACAGATGTATCCAAATGTTCCATCCAGCTTCAGCAAAATACACATTCTTCTCAAGTGTACATGGAACATTCTCCAGGATAGACGATATGATAGGACACAAAATAAGTCTTATCAAATTTAAGAAGAGTGAAATTATATCAAGTATCTTTGTGACTACAATGGTATGAAACTAATAATGAAGGAGAAAAACTTAAAAATTCACAAATATATGGAAATTAAATGGCACATTTTTGAACAATCAGTGAGTCAAAAAATAAATTAAAAAGGAAGTAAAAATACCCTAAGATGAACAAAAATTGAAAAACAACATACCAAAATTATGGAATACAGCAAAAGTAGTTCTAAGAGGAAAGGTTATAGCAGTACACACCCTTATTAAGAAAAACGAAAGATCTGAAATAAACAACCTAAACTTATGGAAGAAAAAACTAAATCAAATGTTAGCAAAAGGAAGGAAATAATAAAGATTAAAAAGAAATGAATGAAATAGAGGCTAGAAAGCCAATACAAAAGATAAACAAAATTAAGATTTGGGCTTTTTTGAAAAATTAAAGAAAATTGGCAAACCTTAGCTAGGCTAAGAAAAAAAGAGAGATGGATCAAATTAATAAAATTATAAATTAAAGAGGAGACATTACAACTGATACCATAGAAATATGAAGGATCATAAGAGACTACTATGAACAATTATATGCCATCAAAGTAGATAACTTAGAAGAAATGGCTAAATTCCTAGAAACATACAAGTTACCAAGACAGAATCATGAAGTAACAGAAAATCTGAACAAATAAGGAGCAAAGATATTGAATCAGTAATCAAGAATTTCCCAACAAATAAAACACAAGACCATATGGCTTCATAGGTGAATTCTATCAAACATTTAAAGAAGAATTGACATCTATCTTTCTCAAATTCTTCCAAAAAATAGAAGAGGATACAACACTTCCAAACTCATTTTTTGAGACCATTTTATCAACCTGATACTGAAGCCAGACAAGGACATTACAAGACAAGAACATTACAAGCCAATATCCCTAATGAACATAGATGTAAAATTCTCAACAAGATACTAGAAAACCATCCAAGAGCACATTAAGAGGATCATACAGCATGATCAAATGAGATTCATCCCTAGGATGCAAGGATGTTTCAATGTATAAAAATAAGTTAATGTGGACTTCCCTGGTAATGCAGTGGTTAGGAATCCGCCTGCCAATGCAGGGGTTACATGGGTTTGAGCCCTGGTCCGGGAAGATCCCACATGCCGCAGAGCAACTAAGCCCATTTGGCACAACTACTGAGCCTGTGCTCTAGAGCCCGTGAGCTACAACTGCTGAGCCCACGTGCTGCAACTACTGAAGCCCGTGCGCCTAGAGCCCATGCTCCACAACAGGAGAAGCCACCACTATGAGAAGCCTGTGCACCTCAACAAAGAGTGGCCCCCGCTCGCTGCAACTAAAGAAAGCCCGCACGCAACAACAAAGACCCAACACAGCCAAAAATAAATGAATAAAATAAATAAATAATAAAAATAAATTTCTAAAAAAAAAAAAATATATATATATATATATATATATAAGTTAATGTGATATACCACATTAACCAAATAAAAGACAAATATAGATCGTTTCAATAGATGCAGAAAAAGCAGTTTGTAAAATTCAACATCTTTTCATGAAAAAAACTCTCAACAGATTTGGTACAGAAGGAATGTTCTTCAACATAATGAAGACCATATATGACAAGCCCAGAGCTAACATAATACTCAATGGTGAAAAATTAACAGCCTTCTCTCTAAAATCAGGAACAAGACAAGGATGCCCACTCATTCAATTTCTGTTTCACCAAGTACTGGAAGTCCTACCCGTAGCAGTTAGGCAAGAAAAAGGAAAAAAATGCATCCAGATCAAAAAGAAAGATGTAAAATTATTTCCATCTGCAGATGACATGATCTATTTAGAGACCCCTAAAGACTACACACACACACACACACACACACACACACACACACACACACACACACTTAGTAGATTCAATATATGAATTTAGTAAAGTTACAGAATACAAGATCAACATACAGAAATCAATTGTATTTCTATACACTAACAACAAACTATCTGAAAGAGAAATTAAGAAAACAGTCCCATTTACAATATCATCAAATAGGTGAAAGACCTGTATACTGAAACTGTAAGATACTGACAAAATAAATTAAAGAAGACTCAAATAAATGCAAAGATATTCTATGTTCTTGGATTGGAAGAATAAATATTGTTAAAGTGTTCATCCTACCCAAATCATTCTACAGATTCAGTATAATCCCTATCAATATTCAAATGACATTTTTTACAGTAATAGAAAAAATCTATCCTAATATTTGTATGGAACACCAAAGACCTCAAATAGCTAAAACAATCTTGAGAAAGAACAAAGCTAGAGAATTTACATTTCCTGATTTCAAACTATATTATAAAGTTATAGTAATCAAGACTGTATAGTACTGACATAAAACCATACACATAGATCAATGGAACAGAATAAAGAGCCCAGCCATAAGCTCACACATATATGGTAAACTGATATTTGACAAGGGCACCAAGAACACACAATGGAAAAAGGTTAGCCTCTGTAATAAATGACATTGGGAAAACTGGATATCCACATGCAAAATAATGAAACTGGATCCCTGTCTTGTACCTTTCACAAAAATTAACTTGAAATGGATCAGAGACTTAAATGTAAGGCCTGAAACCATAAAACTCCTAAAAGAAGACAAGGAAAAATATCCATGACATTGGTCTTGGCATTGATTTCTTGAATAAGACATCAAAAACAGAGGCAACAAAACTTTAAATAATAAGTGGGATTACATCAAACTAAAGAGCTTCTGCACAGCAAAGGAAATGATCAATAAATTGAAAAGGCAGCCTACAGAATGTAAGAAAATATACCTGATAAGAGGTTAATATCTAAAATATGTAAAACACTCATACAACTCAATAGCAAAAAAATAATACAATTTAAAAATGGGCAAAGACTTGAATATTCATTTTCCAAAAAAGATATATAAATGTCTAACAGGTACATGAAAAGGTGCTTGACATGACTAATCAGGGAAATGCAAATCAAAACCAAGATGAAATATACCTATTAGTTATAGCAATTATTAAAAAGACAGGAGATAAAAAATATTGTTGAGAATGTGGAGAAAAAGGAACTTTTTTACACTGTTGGTGGAAATGTAAATTGGTACAGCCGTTATGGAAAACAGTATGGTGGTTCCTCAAAAACATAAAAAAATAGAACTACCTTATGATCTAGGACTTCCACTACTCGTTATATATTGGAAGAATTGAAATTAGTATCTTGAAGAGATTATCTGCAGCTCTGTGGCCACTGCAGCATTATTCACAATATCAAAGATATGGAAACAACCTAAATGTCTTTCAGTGGATGAGTGGATAAAGAAGATGTGATACGCACACACACAAACACACACACACACACACACGCACACGCAAAATGGAATATTATTCAGCCATGGAAAAGAAGGAAACCTGCCATGCATAAAACTGGAGTATCACTTATATGTAATATCTTTAAAAAATAAAACGCAATTTCATAGAAGCAAAGGGTAGAGTTGTGGTTGCCAGAGGCTGGGGGGAGGGGGAAGATGGGTGAAGTAGATCAAAGGGTATAAATTTTCAGTTATAAGAAAAATAAGTTCTGAAGGTCTAATAGCATAGTGACTCTAGTTAATAACATGGTATCGTGTACTTAAAAGTTGCTGAGAGTAGATCTTAAGCATTCTCACACACAAAAGAAAAGAGTTAACTATGTGAGTTGATGGATGTTTTAATTATATTGTTCTTGGTAATCATTCCACGGTGTATATGTGTATCAAATCATCACATCATACAGTTTAAAAATGTACATTTATATTTGTCATTTAGTCCTCAAAAAGTTTAAAATAAGAAAAAAAAACTATTGACATGTCTCCTAGAAGTCTGTTTTTACAAATTATTCTTTTCTAGTCACTTTGTTACCTTTGCCTCAATATTATATATTCTTTTTTTCTAGTAGGATATGTTTTTAAAATGCAAATGAATAAACAATAAATATATATTAAAATTTAAAATAGCTCAAAAGAATATATATAATCTCCAATGATATATACGTATATATGTTAGAGATTCAAAAAATGTATTTTAATGACAAAAGTGAGTGGGTGATAACTAATTTATATAGTAATTAAGACCTTGTCATTGTCATCAGTCTCAAAGAAAGCGACATTAAGTATTGCTAAGGTCAATTTAAGTGATTTGAAGTTTTGACTAACAGGTTATAATCAATTATTGTAGAAGGGGATTGTGTTGAGTCTGCACCAATGGGCTATTTACAAAGAGCACTCTACCTTGCCTAAAGGCAAAATATGTGCATATTCACCTAACTGGAAAAGAGAAGTGAGTTAGATGGGAATGAATGGAGGATGAAGTACTGTACTTTTCAAAATGCAGAGAATGCTTTGCAGGGAAGCAATTCCATGACTCAGTTCTTAGGAGAACAGAGGCACAGCTGGAAGAAGGGATCTAGAAGAAACTGCGGTTTGACAGGAGGTGCTGGCCCCTAAGGGTTTTATTCCAGTATCTATTTGACTGCTTTCAGAAGAGGAGTAATGAGTTTGCCAAATTGAATGAGATGGCCAGTGACATATGGAAAGGGTTTTTAGATAAATATATGTTGGACAATTAGAGAAACGGATCCAGGTATTAAAAATGACTTTGAATTCAAATTCTTAACATAATAAATGCCTAACATGGTGACTGTCATTAAAGAACATCTTTCTTTCCCTGCTAAAACCTCTGTGGAAACTACGTATTTGCTCAAGATTATTTACTCTTTCCTCTTAAAATATTGTTGCTTAAAACTGAACTAAAGATTCTCTGTCTTGCATCAGTGCTAGTTTTATTCTTCCTTAAGTGTTTGAGGGAGAGGAATGGTGGTGAAGGAGAGGGGGAATCGTTTTATCACCAGGGGCTTGCTGCAGGCCACATTTTTCCTGTGAGACTTTGACTAGGCTAAGCAATAAACATGGGAGGGACCTGAATATTTTCATCCATACAATGAATTGTAGGAGAAGCTGAGGTGACACAAATTGTCAAGAACAGTGTAAGACTGATTTAGAATCCATAGTGGAGTGTGTACGATAAAAGATACTATTGTATCTAAAGATAAAGATACTATTGTAGTATCTAAAGATACTATTGTATACTCTTTGTGAAATTATAATTTTCACGTTTTTTGGGGGGGAGAGTAGATGATCTAATATTGCAGTTTCTAACAATTTTAACATGCAGGCTTTTAACTAGCAATACCACTTCTAGGAACTTTCAAAATGATATTTCTTACAACATTATTTATAATGAAACAAAACTAAAGTTCTACAAGTAAGGAAGTCGCTAAAAAATTTACGTAGTTCCTTAGAATATTTTGCCACTTTAAAAAAAGTGAACTACTTGTATATAACAAGGTAAAAAGTAGTTCAGTCCATTTGATTTTTAAAGATAGATGATTGATTGCTTGATAGATAGAAGAACTAAAGGGAAAGGCAGAAAGGATTGATGAATATATAGAAGGAAGAAAGGAAAATGCATAAAAAAGAAATCAAAATGATGATACATGTTAAATTTTAACTGTGGTTATTTTTGTGAATAAAATTATAGTGAATAAAGGAGGAATTTTTTTCTTTATACATTTAAGGTTTGTTTTCCTCCAAACTCCTCATATTACTTTTGAAATATGTTAGATAAGAAAAGCATCTGAATATGCTTTTCTTATTTGGGGCCTACTATTGTATTTTTTTTTTTTTTTTTTTGTGGTACACGGGCCTCTCACTGCTGTTGCCCCTCCCACTGCAAAGCACAGGCTCTGGATGCGCAGGCCCAGCAGCCGTGGCTCCCGGGCCCAGCCGCTCTGCGGCATGTGGAATCTTCCCGGACCGGGGCACGAACCCGTGTCCCTTGCATCGGCAGGCGGACTCTCAACCACTGCACCACCACGGTAGCCCAACTATTGTATTTAAATGAAATTATATTTATTAATATACCCCTCACTTTATTTGACAAACAACTTAAGGTTTACAAGGATACATAAAATTCAACAAGCTAACATAAATATAGTGTTTGGGAAAAAATAAATGATAAGATGGGGTATGATCATAAAATAGAGTAGTAATGAGGCCTAAAAATGCATAGCATACTATCTAAAATGTGGTTCCATGCTGGCATATAAGAAGAGCTCAAAAGAGGAGAGACTTACTTTATGTGCATAATAATAAAAGCCAAATGCACTTCCCAGACACAATATCTGTAGTGTCTCCAGGACTTTAAAAAACTTATGCATATTTTACAAATAGAATCAGCACTAAGTAAGAGACTGACTTATATGCCCACTTCCCTAGCATTAGATCTTGCCTGGAACCTTCACTTGGTCTACTTTGTCTTAATACATATAGAAACATAACCTTTCCCTCAGAAAAACAAACAGGTTGAGAGCTAATTTAACAGTGCAAGGAAGGTAATAGAACAGACATTTATTAAGAGACATTCAGAATCTTGAATGACTCATGATTATCACACTCTACACTGTTGAAAAAGACATGTCCTTTAGTACTGGGTTCAGTTTTTGTTTTCAGTTTTTGAATATGTATATAAACAACCTAGGCTGTGTTCAGAGGAGTGTGTGTGACCAGGAGGGTAAAAGCAGTATATCTGACAAAGAGTTGAAGGAAGTGTTTTGTTGCAGAGGTCTTAAAAAATAGATGGTGGGGACTTCGCTGGTGGCGCAGTGGTTGGGAGTCCGCCTGCCGATGCAGGGGACACGGGTTCATGCCCCGGTCTGGGAGGATCCCGCATGCCGCGGAGCGGCTGGGCCCGTGAGCCATGGCTGCTGAGTCTGCGTGTCCGGAGCCTGTGCTCCGCAGGGGGAAAGGCCGCAACAGTGAGAGGCCCGCGAATCGCAAAAAAAAAAAAAAAAAAAAAAAAAAAATAGATGGGGGACACAAGGACTGTGTGATATCTATTTTCAAATACTTAAAAGGAAAGTGCCAAGAGGGAAATGAATGAAATGGATGAATAAACCAGGACCTGCAGTTGGAGGTTAGAAGGCAGTAGATTTGGGTTTGATCTAAGAAAATATTTTCTGAAGAGCAGATCTGCTCACTGGTGACATTAATTGCTTTAAAAAGTGATGTTTGCTATTTAGCTTTAACTGAATGGCTACAAGACCAGGTCTCAAATATTGGAAAAGTTCTGGAACTAGACAATTCTAAGATCTCTAAAATGTTGCCAGATCTATGGTCATTTCTTTCTTTTTCTTATTTAATAATTGAAGGATATGAAACTAATGTGAAACACTGTGAAACATTATGAAACAAACACACCTAAGGCACAGTGTCATATTTTTATCACTTAATGTAGCACAGGGAAAATGAGATTATTTAACACTGAAAAAAAATGGATAACAGTAACATTGTGATTTCTCTTCATCTACATAGATTTTTTAAGTCTTTGTCAATCAAAATTTTCAAGTACTTGTGGAATTCAGCTATTTACCAGAAATAGGGTAGACTGAGTAATACAGCAATAACAACAAACAAAGAAAAATTAATACATTCTAGGAGGAAAATAATTAGAAAATAGCGCTCCTTTTACAGAGTGTATGAAGAGAAAGCTAAATTGATAAGCCCACCTTTTTGCTTTCTACTGAATTTTCTAACTGAAAAGCCTCAGGCAGTCCTTTTTCAAGAATGGCGTTCTTTTCACATACGGTTTAATAAGGACAACACACTGCCAAGGTCCATGGAATGGTAGATGAGCAAATTGCTCCGTGTTTTACTGCTCACTTCACTCCTGCATTCCTAGTATTTGACAAGTAGGGCTTAAAAGGGAGCACTTTTTCTTATTCTTTTTTTTTTTTTTTCCTTAGGGAGGGCAGTTACTCTGAAAACTTAAATGAAACATTGGAGTAAGGTGGCATAAATTTCCCTCCTCATTTATTAAGATCCAATCTGTTTGCAAACTCTGCCAGGCACATTATATTAGGTTGGTTAAACAGATATTATACGAGCTCTTTAAGAGAATGAAAATCAGACAATATCAAAGTAGAGACACAAAGCTACTATTCATGCCAGTGCACTGTAATTCTTCATGAACTAATGTCTTGCAAACGAAAAGGAATCCAGGGATGCTGTAATCAGTATTAGACAGTCTGTTCTGACCAGGAGGTTAGAGTACAAATCCATGAATCTCACTAGGTCAATGAGAAACAGACAAATATTAGCACCTAGGTGTGGGTTCAGGCAACAAGCATAAAGGATGGAGTGAAGGGACCCAGGGTCAGTGACTATAATAGAGTCAGTGACCCTATCACCACATCATGGAATTGGAGGGCCAACAAAAAATTCCCTGTATTAGGAGGTCAGGATCTAGATTAGGTAACAGAATACAAATGGACTGCAAAAATGAAGTTTGATTCTGAAGTTATGTAGGGATGGTGCTACCAAAACCTTTCTGCCTGAGGCCAGTGCTCTTTCAGTGGGAATCACAAAAAGCAAATGGCTCTTTACAGCTTTAGGACTGAGATTCTAAAATGATAGAGAAAAATCACAAGACATTCCTCACTCCTCCACTGGGCTTGACCTCGCTGTCGGGCTAATCATATTCACTTCTGATCTCTAACACTTTGGTGGTCTAACCAGTTCATTTTCCTGTGTCTGTGACGCAACTTGTCTAAATGCACATACCTCCATTCTACACCCCAACATTTTCTCTTCACTTTTTGGAGACCTGAGTATAAAAATAGGACAAGAGGGCACTTGTATCTGCCTAAATATTCATGTGAACTACATTTTGTACACTAGAATCCTGAATCTCCATTACTGCAGGATGTCTATAAAGTTGGATTTGGAATTTGATTAGAATAATGGCAGAATTATTGCTAATAAGGCAAATAAGCTGTTTTCAAAGCTGAGCAGGAAACCCATCTACTTTATTCTGAGAAAAATCATGTCAGTAAGCATACTAATCAAAGCTGTATAAATTACCCATACCCCAAATAGAAAAGCAGACAAGACACCATTAACAAAAAAAGGGATTTCAGACAATATATCAACACTTATTCTCAGGTTTCTACCCTGACATTCATTGTTATCTATCAGTTGCCTTTCCTCAGCCAACGTCAAGTCTATGGACAAGTACACTTAATTATGTTAGCTGGAATGTTCAGCTCCATGGCAGCCCTCTTCAGTCCCCTGCTCTTTTCTTTAAGCTACTATAGACTTTGCTAAAATCTGAATGAAATTAGAGGCAGTTTATTCTAGGAAATAATGCTTGAAATTAAATAATGCTTGATTTCCAACAAGAAAGGTATACATAAATAGAAAGGGTTAGTCTGCTGGTTTTGCTGCTGCCTATCTGAGGGGCTTTAGGCCAGCCTTCACCTCTAATATGGGTCTTAGCTTCCTCATCTGTGACATGAGAGGATTAGACTTGGTAATGTAGAGGACCATTCCTTTATGTTAGACTAGAGAATTATTGATGACTAAACAAAATGATTGGCTGACTGAAGTTCAATTTCGTATGTTTGTAATCATTTGAATTACTTTTGAGGGTTCCATGTTTAAAAGGCATATACAAGTGAGCATGTGTGTGTGTGTGTGTGTGTGTGTGTGTGTGTGTGTGTGTATTTGTCAGTGTTTTATCAACCGGGGGAAGTTTTGCCCCTCAGTGGACTTTGAACAATGTCTGGTTCAGAGGCACAGAGATGGGCGTATTACCATCTTCCAGTTGGAGAAGCCACAAACGCTGCTAAGTATTTTAATGTGCACAGTACAACCCTCCCAAAACAAATGGTAATTCAGTCAAAAATATTAATAGTGTCAAGGTTGAAAAATCTTGCAACTAGTTATGGCCTCGGTTGACAGCATACCCTATATTTCTGGATATTGTGACCAGTCCGGTTGTGGCTTATCATCTAAATTAGACGTAGCAGGATCTTTCCCCGCCCTCACTGAGAAAGGATTTCTCCGTCTTGTCTCAAGTACTAAGGGTTGGTGCTTGTATTTGTCTGTTTCTTGTCTCAAGTACTAAGTTTGTTCCTGTGGTTGAGATTCCACCTTATTATGAGGTTGACAGTCATAATTAGCGAATTCTGTGTATTTCTTTTTATTATTAATTAATATATTCTTTGTGACCTTCCTAATGTACAATATTTTAAACGTTTCAAGGTCTATGAAAGAAATGTGTTCTCCATTTTCATGTTATGGCATTAAATGTATTAATACAATTGATATTATGGATTGCCATTTAGGTTTTCTATACCGTTATAGCCGACTGAAAACCAATAAAGAGATTTTCATTGATTTCTGTAATTTTAATGATTTTCTATATGTAGGCAGAATTGATTTGGCTATTTGTGTGTATGTTGAAATATATATATATGCAAAAAGCACATCTATAAATAAAAAAACTAAATTTTCTATTTCCACATCATTAATTCCATTAGGAAGATACTGTTTATGTGTAACACACATTTATTTTTCCTAATTAAGATTGACATTTACTAAATGTTTTATATCCTCTTGATTTTACTTTAAAAATAGAACTTCAGGCTAACATATGGCTGTACTTCACACTAGATATACCTGCAGGGCCTCAGAAAATGAATACAGCCAGCATTTTGCTCCTGTTTCTTTTATTAACTCCATTTATTTCTTTATTCCCCTTAAACAAAAGGGCTGGTATTTTCAAAGATGAAAGTGAACTTCTCACTTAACTTTAATAAAGATTTGTCCTTCATGTATCATTCATATATCATGACTAACATGTTCCTATCCAAATTCAAAATTTTGCCTTATGCGATTTCATAGGTTTCAGCCTGGCTCTAACAGTCATTTTACATATCTTTAGATAAACAGCATCTATATACTGTGGCCCACTTTCTTCTTTAATAATCTGGTCATAGTTTTCTGCTCAATTTGCCTCAGAAATTGTGGGCTAATAAATATTAAGGCACTTTGAAAAATATCAATGGCTATATACGTGGGTAATGGTGGTAATATAATTTATACATTAGACAGCAGTAGCAAGAGCAAAAACGTAAAATTGACTAGGGTAAACTTTTAAAAAGCTATGATATAAAAAACTTCCTGGGTAATTTTACATTTAGATCATGATTCATCCATAACTGGAAATTTGAATAATTACTTCAAAAATCTCTATCACCAAAACTTCTGAAGTACAGGCTCACTTCAAGGCCAAGTAAATTGTGTCCTTTTTTGTTAAACAAAGTTGAGTGAACACCTGCGACATACCACGTATTGAATTATGTCCTGGGAGATACCCGGCTTAATCAAATTGGTTCCTTGTCCGCAAGAAGCACCCTGACAGATGCAATAATAGAATCATATATAGCAGGAGTGGAACACAAGGAAGCATGGATAAGCTCTTCTTGGTAGGAGGGCTCAAGACGAGCTTCACAGTGGAGGGCATGTTTGAACTGGTACTTTATGTGTTTGTATTTGTCTTGGAGAAGGTATAAATATTTGGGGGCAGTTTTTACTTTGAAGCTCTGGCCTGTTTTAAAGCAGCGGTCTTTGGTAAGTGCTGTAGAAACTATTCATGGAGCAGGACGTCTTTTGCTAGTGCTGACTCTGGAAGAGTGGCATCTGCCAATGCTTTTTGGGCTGCATGTTTACCTGTATCATCATTATGATCATGCACAATTTGGATAGCTGTACAAAAAGTCTTTAAGAGTTTTCTTGGGGTTAGAGATTATGCATATTTAAAACAATTTAAATATTCTCTTTATGTTTAATGGTAAATGAATTATTTTTGTTTTCTAAAGGACTATTTTATTCACCAAGAAAAGATGTTTTACTGTAGTACGCACATGCGCGCGCGCGCGCACACACACACACACACACACACACACACACACACACACACTTCAGTAAAAGTAAATGTATATTCTGTATTTCCAGAAAATATGTAGGAAATTTCAACTATTGTTTCCTTTTCCTTTTAAGTTTATCAATAATATGAATAGAAATGTGACACATTTTGCCAATTAATGTTTTTCCCTTGTGTTTACTTCTGACCTGTTATACTGTTTGGAAATGTGTACCTTTTATAATTGCATGTTAAAATTCTTTTCCAAGTGCCAGAGTAAATCTGCTATCAACTTCAAAAGTGCAAAGTAATTCTTTTTACTTTATCATAAAAAAATAGAGTGCATAAAATGATATTTTTATCAGATAAATGCTCTTTGAAGATAATTGAAAATAAGGAAACATACTGTGCAAGTATAATATGAAATATCTGGAGCACTGTCCTATTCAGAGTCAAGAATATTGATTGGATTTCAGATCGCAGTCTATTTCTAAGGCAGTGTGACAGAGTGTTTACGAGCTCAGATTCTGACGGTGGATGGACCTACGTTTGAATTCCTGCCATGTCTGTGATTAACTGTGTACTGGCATGGTGCTTAACTTTCCAATCTTTAGAAGGTCCCTCAATATTGTCAGACTGAAAATAATACCTTTTAAAAGCGTTGTTGAGACAATCCAACAAGATTATGTGTGTGTGTGTGTGTGTGTGTGTGCACACACTTAGCAGAGTGTCTGGTAAATAAGAAGCACTTGATTAGGGTTAACTATTATTATTGTATTATTGTTTCATTTTTATTATTATGGATTTGGGCTGAAATAATACATTGTAAAGGTTTCTCTTTTCTCTTCTCCAGATGTGTACAGATATCACTTGTTTGAAATGAATATCTGGGATATTCCTGAAGGGAAGGGTATAACAAAATAAAGATGAAATGATGTCCATAAAGATGAAATGATGTGCAAGGAGGAAGGAGAGTAGTTGCTGCTATTTGAAAAAGCAGAGCCAAATCTTTGTTCACATGGCTTTCTCTCCCTGAAATGGCCTGCTTCTCTTTATCTATTGCTAGGCGTTAATTCATTTTTCATGACTCTTCTCAGGGCCTTTTTCTTGATCAAACCTCCTTTTAACTTTTCATCCTCCTGTACCTTCCTTCTATCCCCAGCCTTGGAGAGCTGACCAATCCTCCTCAACCCCACACTCTGCTATCTCTAGTGCATGCCTGGCATGTACTCTATGGTGACTCTTAACTGGAGGCTTTAGTATATGTATAAATTCTCTTAATAGGCATTAAGTCCTTCAGATTTTATTTCTATATCTCCAGAACCTAGTAGTTTATAGGAATTTCATACAATTTTGATGTGTGAATGAATATGATAGATTCTGTATGTCATGACAGATGGACAGAAGCTGTCTGATTGCTGTAGCGTATCAAATATCCTTGGGTTAGGAGAGTGGCCTCTATTGGCTGTACTACTGAGATATTTCTGCAATTGGAAGAAACTATCAGAAAGTATGTCATGATCACCTGATATAAGCCCAGCGTTCTATTCTGTGGTCTTCAAAACCCAGTGGTATAGATTCATGTGAATAAAGTGAAACATTCTTCTGAAGGAAATAAATTGACCCTCCTGGGGATGCATCCATGACTGTAATTTCAGTACCACAGACAGCAATTCAGGGTCACTTGCTCCATGGGCTTAGAGAGAGAATGGACATTTGTGTGCTATGTTCAGCTACAGACATTGTTACTGCAGCATTTACCTGGGCCCTATGGGAAAGGGATGTGGATGGGGACAGGGAAAGTAATTTGCTCAGTGAAAGCCTTAGGAGTTCTCATGAATTTGAAACTTACAAACGGGTCAATAAACCTAAGGATAGTTTCACAAAAGACAAATGTGTAGAGCAGGTTGATTTTGACATTGAGAGGAGAGTCATGCTGAGCATCAATAATAGAAAGTTTGTTTTCGTCTAGTCTTATTTCTCTTCTGTTCCTCTGTTACCTCCCTGCCCGCAACAGTCTTCTATCATCACTCCCATCTTTGTAGAAGTGTGGTTCTTTTTTCTTTCTAAAGCTTACTCATATCTGTTATCAATTTTTTGTTCTTTAATTCCTCTAAATATCCATCCTCACTGTTATCAATAAGCTTTACGCTTCTTAATCCCCTCTCCTTACTCCTACACACTTGGAATGTCCTGCTATTCTTTGACCCTTCTCTCAAGTTTTGCTGTTTTTCTATTTCTTTACTAAAACAGTATTTAGTGAGTTATTTTACTAGTTCAGTCCTCATTGATCGTCAAAATTTGTGTACAAGCTACCAGCCTATCCAAGTGATTTCCAAATCCCACTGACCCTCAAAGGCATTTAATCCTACAAAGTTTTAGACTACATTTGTGGAGATTAGATTTTGATAGGTCTAAGTTTGTTTCCAAGAATGTCTAACTAGATGAAACACTCCCAGTAATTTTGATGGTCAGCTGGGTTGATGATCAGAAAATACATATACTATATATTTTCTAGTTAACCACTGGCCTCATATCTAATACAGTTTAATTATACTTTGGCTCAATTATTTAATGTTTATTGGTCATTTCGTCTAAGATCTATTAGAAATTCCTTGAGTATTAAGGCTGTGTATTACATTCTCTCTAACAATAGGTAATAATTAAAGCATTTTTAATTTAGCTAATTTTAAGGAAATAACTCTCAGGGTTTTTATTTTTGTTACTGTTTATATCTTTAATTTAGTGGAAGAAAAAGTGAAATTTTAGCTCCTAGGGCGAGGCACCTGTTTAATGACGGGTTTTTGGATGGTGTGAATAAGAGGAAAGCAGCCTCACTGATGATGTTTTGCATGAGCTAAAGGAACATGAGGCTGGGGAAGAAAAGTCTCTGAAGTTTTACTTCCAAAAATAATACTTGCTAAGTAATTATCCTGGTACAAAACACAAAAAAATGTTAGAATGCATACACACATACAAATACACGCACACAAACACTCATACAGAGTTAGACCTCTTTTTGCACAGTTCTGCTATGTTTGAATTCACTTTCCATGGTTTAGCTAAATAGCATCAGTCCTCCAACACTACGGTTCAAGTTTCAATTACTATGGTGTATTAGCTGTGTGTAATTTGCAAAACATACATTTTACTATGAGCTCACTGGTCCACATATCACTATGTAAATAAAAGATGTGAATCATGATCAGTGACCAGTTATGTCCCTTCTTAAAAGCTTGTTTGTGATCAGTCAATAAGCATCTCTAATTTAGTTCACAGACAGAAAAGCATATAGTTGCGTTGCTCCTTGTCTCAAATTAAGTCCATGTGACATTTTACAAGAAGGAATGACCAAAATAAGAAACTGCCAGCAAAGATAAAAGTGCATCAAACAAATGAAAAGTGATAATGCTGGAAGTGAAATTTGAGTAGAATGTAAATGAAATAGGAATTAACGTGGCATTGTTAATACTGCTGCCATTCAAGAGTCTACATAGGCAGCCAGAGGAACTTAGTGAAGGGGAAACCTATGAACATAAATGAGGAAAGTGCTTTTGACAAAATGGATGAAGATGCCACTCAGGAAGCGATGTGCCCTAAAAAACTTCACATTAAATGAACTCTCAGAGATATTTCACGACATTTAAGGCACAAAAGAGAAAATATTAGAAGCATATCTAAACATAAAAAAGGAGTGTGACAATTCTCGAAGGCATAGGAAAGATACTTCATATAATTAAGCTATATGATGAGAAAAAAAGACAGGCGTAGTTTAAAATACTCAATAAATTTCTTACAAGAAACAAAATGTAAGCACTTTAAATGTCAATATTCCTAATGTTTTAGATTACATCATACTAAGTAAATATCAGTTTTACTACTTTTTTTCATTTCCCTATACATTTATAACCAATGACAAGAGAGGTTTTTTTTTTAACATTTTGAAAACATTTTTCAAGTGCCATGGAACAATCATAATTTTTCCCATTAAGACCGCTTTGCACAATCAATCAAAGCTTTCATGAACATTTTTGCAGTCCCACATACTGTATAAAGAAAGGATTGTTTGGATATTCTTTACATGAAGTGATAGAACTTGCCAGAAAGTAAAGGTAATCCTTTGGACCAGTGAAAAACACATGTGCCAGACTATGTGTGTTAGTAATGATCCTAAACTTTGAGGTTTTATGGGGCAAGGGCATTCTAGACAAATGGACAAATACAAGAAAGGTATCACAGCATTGTGGCTTGAGCAGAGGGATGGTTGGTGGTTAGAAAAGAGAGGTAAAATTTTAAAAGGGATGAGATTCTAGGGCTCCTTTTATCTAGCAGATGAATCTAATTTTTCTATAAGTAAAAGCATTTGGACAGATGTTATTGTGAGTGACAGTATCTTTTTGTGTTGTTTTTTGAAACAACTTCAGTAATAGATTAAGGCAAAAAGAAGTTTTTCAGACCTATCAACAAAAAGTCTATTGCAGTGCAAAATAACATGAATATACAGGGTGTGGAATGGTGATAAAAATCTGGAATCTCAGTTAATAAGTGATCACCCTACAATGACATGTTGAACATATTCTACCTGCCTACCTCTGTGTTCAATTCTGCATAAGAACTAGGTGCAGTGGATAAAATTGTTGGTATTTGGTTTAAATTCCTGTCTACAAAGTTTGCTGTAAAAGCTTAGGGGTTTGATGTGATTAAATGTTTTTGATCTTGAGACAATATATTGTAAACTGATTATTTTAATTTATTGTTCCAAGATGTAATACAACTTACATAACTTACGTAAGCATTGTTTCAGAGTGCTTGGGTGATATAAAGATTAAAACATTGAGATAAGTGCTAGATTGTTGTTCTTATTTAGAAAACACCTGATTTCAGATAACTAATGGATTCTGTGCACAGACATCAGTGCTTGAATATTAAATGTAGTCTATCAGCCGCTTTTAAACACCATTTATTGATGCCCATTTAGAGCCTTGGTGTGGTATTGATGTTTGGATACAGCAGAGGACAGATGAGTAGTAAAAAAAAGACAATTATGACAAATGGAAAAGACATAAACTAAGACTTGGAAAGTTTTAAAAACATGGAAACCTAATTTGTCTGATTAGAAATTGTATTGTTCCAGTTCTGAAACTTCATTCAGTTTGTGTGTACAACTATGTTTTTTTTTTGCGGTACACGGGCCTTTCACTGTTGTGGCCTCTCCCGTTGTGGAGCACAGGCTCCGGACACGCAGGCTCAGCGGCCATGGCTCACAGGTCCAGCCGCTCCTCGGCATGTGGGATCTTCCCGGACCAGGGCACGAACCCATGTCCCCTGCATCGGCAGGCGGACTCTCAACCACTGCGCCACCAGGGAAGCCTGTACAACTATATTTTGAAGTAAGGATTGAGGTTTTATTTCAAAATGACCTGTATTCAATTCAGTTAATACTTTTGTTACCAAAATTATAATTAGTAATACATTCTATTAACAGTTAATAACAAATTTAGGTTTAATGATCTGTAAACTACAGCAGTTTTATAAAGTACAAGATATAATATTTCTCTAAAGGAAGCATAGAGTCTCATTGGTGATTAATCATATGACTGCATGAAGGTAACTCAGAATATAATTTATTGATAATTATGTATCCTAAAATGCAGAATTTTTAGAATCATAAGAGACTTCAAATGTCATTTAATCCAGCCCCCTACATAATTTCATCTGATGAGTGATTTCCGTGGAGAAGATGGTGTTTGAATTGACCCAAAATGATGCCAAGATATTCTCTAACATTGATTGAGATTCTTTGTGAATTCTTTTTATCTGTTGTGAAGACCAAGCAGCAAACTGAACTCTGATTCAGCTGTGTAGCTCCTTTACAACTACAAACCACCCTTTGATTTGACCACTTAAGAGAGGTTTTCAGCTTTAAAGAAGAAATATGTTTTACCAATATCTACACTTTTTAGGGCAGATTGAAGCTGTGACCCAGTGCTCTACCCACCTATATTTCATGCCCACTTTCTTCTGGAGCTGCTACTTATTTGGTTTTTTTTTTTAATTAATTAATTTATTTTTGGCTGCGTTGGGTCTTTGTTGTTGTGCGTGGGCTTTCTCTAGTTGCGGCGAGTGAGGGCTACTCTTCGTTGCGGTGTGCGGGCTTCTCATTGTGGTGGCTTCTCTTGTGGCGGAGCACGGGCTCTAGGCGTGTGGGCTCAGTAGTTGTGGCGCACGGGCTTAGTTGCTTCGTGGCATATGTGATATTCCTGGACCAGTGCTTGAACCCGTGTCCCCTGCATTGGCAGGTGGATTCTTAACCACTGTGCCACCACAGAAGTCCCTATTTGTAATACACTATTTATTGGTCTAAGTAGCTGGAATCCTTCTCAGTTCTTCCCTGGAGACTTCAATTCATGATATAGATTTAAAAAAAGGTGTCTGTGGAGTCAAAGTGATTAAAAGAGGCACTTCCTCAGACACATTAATTGTATAAGTGAAGTGTGTTAATAGATGATCCATGTTGAATCTGAGAGAGCAGAGTGTCATTCCCCAAGTGTTCAGGTTGATAAGCACAGCTTTAGCATTAAGTTACTGATGACTGCAATAATCTCAGATAAATGTCTCCATGGTGCTTTTAAAAATGGAAAGTGATGCAGGATAGGAAAGCAGATGGCAACTTAAATATTCATAATTCAGTGTTCCTCTACCTTAATTATGCAGTAAGCAATGGCTTGGACCGCAATGTATGAAACATATTAAGAATATAACTAATGTGTTTAAGTTCACTCAGTAGGAAACAGGTGTGAATTTTGAAGGTGATAAATGACTTTCTTGATGGTATTGTAAAAGCTGTCACTAAAAAATGAACAAGAATGATAGAGCATTTTTGCTGTGTCTAAATTTTCATTCAAACACAATTTATTTTATAACATGTATTTTATTTTATGAAATGTATTTTACGCAGTTCATAGTGCAAAACAGGAGATATTTATGGACCTCAAGACTAAAAGTCATATTTGTTTTATAGTCTATATTAAAAATAATAAGTCCCTTTATATGACTAGGGGTTCAAATTGAAAAAAAAGAAGAGATAGGCCACATTAACGGATGGGATTTCAAATTAAATAAGAACTATGATAAAAAATAGTGGGAATAAGCACATGAAAAGATGCTAAACAACACTAATCAATAGAGAAATGCAAACTGAAACCACAGTGAAAAGTCACTTCTCACTCATAAGGATGGCTATTATAAAAAATAAACAAACAGAAAATGGAAAATAACAAATGTTGTCAAGGATGTGGAGAAATTGGAACCTTTATACATTGCTGGTGGGAATGTAAACTGGCATAGCCACTATGGTAGACAGTATGGTGGTTCCTCAAAAAATTAAACATAGAATTACCATATGATCCAGAAATTCCACTTCTAGCATATACCCAAAAGAATAGAAAGCAGGGCCTTTAGATACTTGTACACCAGTATTCATAGCAGCATTATTCACAGTAGCCAAAATATAGAAACAACTCACATGTCCATCAGTAGATGAATGGATAAACAAAATGTGGTATAAACATGCCATGGAACGTTATTTAGCCTTAAAAAGGAATGAAATTCTGATACATGTAACAACATGAATAAAATTTGAAAATATTACGCTCACATTAAGCCAGACACAAAATGACACATATTGTATGATTTCACTTATAAGAGATATCTAAATCAGTCAAATTCAGAAAGTAGAATAGTAGTTACCAAGTCCTGGGGTGTTGGGAGGAATGGAGAACTATTGTTTAATGGGTACAGAGTTTCAGTTTGGGATGATGAAAAACTTCTAGAGATGGATAGTGGTCATGGTTGCCAACAGTGTGAAGGTACTTAGTGCCGCTGAACTGTACACTTAAAAATGGTTAAAATGGGGGCTTCCCTGGTGGCGCAGTGGTTGAGAGTCCACCTGCCGATGCAGGGGACAAGGGTTCGTGCCCCGGTCCGGGAAGATCCCACGTGCCGCGGAGCGGCTGGGCCTGTGAGCCATGGCCGCTGAGCCTGCGGGTCCGGAGCCTGTGCTTCACAACGGGAGAGGCCACAACAGTGAGAGGCCCGCGTACCGCAAAAAAAAAAAAAAAAAAAAAA
>NW_006783631.1:450286-468853 GCF_000442215.2 Lipotes vexillifer
AAAAAAAAAACGTTAAAATGGGGAAATTGATGTTATGTATGTTTTACCACAATAAAAATGGTGAAAATATTTTTACTTTGGAAACTATACTCTTAAAAACACAGCTAACAAAAGAATTTGAGAAACTTTTACTACATACGAATAAGTGTTTTATTTGGAGTTTTAAGGAATGGAATTCAATTTCTTTGACTCCAGATACCTTTGCCCTTCACCTAGGTGGCAGTTATCAGAAACAAATGAAATTTTTATTAAAATATTATCTGGCTTTCCATGGAGTTGGGAAGAATGATTTTACTAACCTTAAATAAAATATAAATCACAATGCATATATTGAACTGACATTGTTTTTCTCTTACACTGGTTTTCAGAAAGTTCAACAGTACAATATATTCAGCGATATGAGCTCTATAGAGCTTCATTTATCTGTTTTATTCCTTTCTTCCTTTTTAAAAAGATATTCCTCTTTTATCTGTATTTTTCTTCTTTTTAATTTAGTGTTATGAATATTTTATTATTTCACAGTACAATTTCTTATTTTAACTCCAGCAAGAATTTGAGGGAGCTGGTAAACCCAAATCCACTAAAGTAAAATGATAAAGCTAGTCACAAGATAAAATTGGAAAAATAATGTAGTGTTAAGAGCCAAAGGTGTAGTTGAATAATTGTGCTGTATGAATCCAGAGACAGGAACACACACTTCCAGCTGGGCTCTTCAGCATGCTGTGATTCATATGGACTTAGATTTAGCTGCTTGATGTGGGACTTGAGAGTAGATAAAGATTTTATTACATGAAGTGTGAGGGATGAGTTGGAAAAGAATTTTGTATGTGACCAATATGTGTCTATTTGCAATCTGAAGTCAGATGAACTATTATCTCCTTTAGGAAACTTTTCTACTTCTGCCTGTTCATGTTTAGGATAAATGAGTACTATGTTTTTTGAGGATGACCTATAGTTGTGTTAGCAGGGTCACTTACCTATGTCATACTCCAGACCTGCAGCGTTCAATACAGTAGCCACTAGACACATGTGGCT
Organism: Lipotes vexillifer; assembly: GCF_000442215.2. Taxonomy (NCBI): domain Eukaryota; kingdom Metazoa; phylum Chordata; class Mammalia; order Artiodactyla; family Lipotidae; genus Lipotes; species Lipotes vexillifer. Next base: position 451,322 of record NW_006783631.1, read on the forward strand.
ACTGAGAACTTGAAACATAGCTATTTCTTGGCTTTGAATTTCTGAAATCACACATAGTTAGTATAAATTTAGACTCGAAATTTGTTCGGGAACACAGACCTAGTAATTTGATTTATCATGGGACACTTGTGGGTTTTTTTTTTTAATCCCTCTTAGACCCAGGTCAAGAAAAGCTTCTTAGTTTCTTCTTGCTCTGGTAAGTGGAGATTTTTTCTCCACTAGGCTTGCACTCCTGTTAAGTCATAGATTTAATGCAGTAGTCTCAGTTCTACCCTGTATGGACATCAAAATCCAATTCCTTTATCGTAACTAAGCCCAAGGATTCCGCCCCTACTCATCAGGGCTGTCACCAGTCAGACTGGCTGCCTAGATTTCTTTTTTTTCTTTCAAACTTATATGCATAGCTGTACTATGGCTGTGACTCTGTGTGTGTGTGTGAGTGTGTGTTTGTGTGTACGTTTCATCTAGTATTTCTTGGTGTTACTGTGCAAGTGTTTCTGAGTTATCCTAATTCTTGATATTTTTAATAGTATTCAGTGTTCAGTGGAACATTGCTTCAGATATGTAAGAGAGAAAGGAGATCAAACTGGTGTTTTAGGAAGATTATTTTGGTTACTCACATGTATGTGAGTAGATTATAAAAGAAAAGACAGTAACTCAAGATGCCATTTATTTAATGCCTTTGATAATTACTGAGATATATCAGGTTTTAAATTGAACACAAATCTAAAAGAAACAAGTTGATAAATGAAGTCTGTCTTTTTTGACTATATATAGAGTAGTTCCCCCTTGCGACTATATTAAAAACTATTATCATAGACATATTTTTCCTCAAGAGGGTTTCATAAGTGAAAGAAACATAAGGTGAAAAGAATGAGCATTTTAACACTTGCCAGAATTATCAATGTTTCGTCCCTCATCTATAGAAGAACAGTTATCTTTAACAGTTATTTAAACCGTGTGCCTTTAGTTTTATCTGAGAATGCATGGTTAGAAAGCTAGGGACAGGGACAGCACTGTCTGGCTAAGAAGGAAGGGTTTAACAAAGATCAAGCCTATCCATCTGGATTGTAAACTATTTTACTTATTTATCTATTTTTTATTTGCCTTTTTTATTTTATATTCATGCTGATAAAAAACCTTTTTAAAAAATTTAACATTATGTTCTAGTAAGTCCTTTCTTTGATTTGGGTCTAAGTTATGAGACACATGACTTTCATTAGTACCAATGACTTGTATAATATTTTGTATAATATTTTACATTCTTTAATATTTTGAATTCTTCAAGGCTTAAAACTGTTCGAGCAGTTTTGTCAATACTTTCAACCTTCAAGGCAGAAAATAGGTGAGCAGTAGTAAATGCTCCCTCCCAGACTTTTATCTCTTAATGTTAGAAATCTATGCTTAACAAACATTTTGTTGCTGTCGCTCTATAAAGAAAATAGGGTTCAAACTCTTAGACTTTGAAATTTTATAGCAATAATCTAAACACTTAAATTCAAGACTTTTTTATTCACTGGAAATTTAAGTGCCTATTTTGTGAATAAGCAGTAATGAGCTGAACAGACACTGCACTTGATCTAATTGAGCTTAGAATCTAGAAGCAAAGATAGATATTACATTTGTGATTAGAGATATGCTATATCTTATGTAAGGAGAAGTGTAAGATTATATGAGTGGTTATCTCAAAGTGATTTAAGTCAAGATGGTGGTTCTCAAGATGTGGTTTCCAGACAAGCAGTATTAGCAACACCAAGACATTTCTAAGAAATGTAAGTTCTACGGCCCCAACCAAGACCTACTGAATCAGAAACATTAGGGATGAATCTAGCAGTCTGTGTTTTTAACAAGTCCTCCAGGTGGTTCTCATAGCTAAAGTTTGAGAACAACTGATCTAGGTCAGGATTTCTCAACATGGGCGCGATTGGTATCTAGGACAGATAATTCTCTGTTGTGTGGGCCTACCTTGTGCATTGTAGTCTGTTTAGCAGCACTCCTGGCCTCTAACTACTAGATGGCAGTAGCATCTCCCAGTCCTGTCAACCAAAAATGTCAATAGATATTGTCAAATGTCCCCAAGAGACAAATTCTTGTTGCCAGCTCCCTTCCCCTCATCTCTCCTTCCACACACACCAGATAAAGTTCAAATAACATGCTCAGCCCTTTATCTTGTAATCGTATAGTGTGTGGTGAAATGCTCTGAAACAAGTAAAAGGGACTCTACCATGTTTATTCAACATAGGAGTCCTAAATTAATTTGACCTCAAGTCTAAACAGAGAATCTAAGTTCTAGTCACTTGGGTCTCTCAGTTTCTTCTTGCTGTCAGCTTCTTTCTTTTCCTTCACAGTTCTTCCCTTTTTTGCCATCTGTATTTTTCTTCTCCCTCCCTTTTTTAAAGTGGGAGTTAATAAACACTCTTATAGATTAGTCCTGTTTTGACCTTAAATAGTAACTCATTCTGTTTATGTTCTCAAGCTAGGAATATGATGAATCTCACATAATTAAAATGGGGTTTATTTTCACATAAATTAGACTGAAGCACCTGCTCTTTCCTAAGACTTTGAACATAAAAAAGCAAAGAAAGTGAAGCGTGTGATTTTCATTTTGTCTTGTATTAATAAAAAACTCAAAATATTCTCACTGATGAATTGTTATATAGAATCCTCTGCCAATCATAGATTATTTGGGAATTCATTTATTTTCAAGTCCCTTTTTTTTTTTTTGTATTTACTCATTCATTGTATTTCAAAACTTTTCCTAAGCCCTAGTTATGGAATAGGAAGCTGTTTCAGTTTCTTACGTCTTTGAAGCAAACTCCAAAGTGTTTTCGTTTTCTGGTTTTCAGATCATAGGAAGTCCTATTTGAGGACAGGTTGCTAGGAGCCAAATAGATAAAAGTAGTTGCAGTGAAAAAGCAGAGGTGTCTGCCAGTATAGTAGTAATGCATTTTGATAGGTTCACAGATAGTGTACACTTTCTGAAATAGTTAACAGACCCAGACCGATGGCATGTTTCCACAGGTTATTATGCTAGGAGGCCCATAACAGGAGTTAATTCTCAGTAACGTTTGGCTGTTACTAACTGATAAGGGTCAGAGAGGGTCAAAGATATTTTATTTCCACTAATAACATTCTTGAGCAGGATGGTAGTAATAAGTTGTATACCAGAAGATGTTGGAAATGATGATGATGATGGTGATCATGATGGTGGTCATAAATAATATATAGTTGGAAAAAGTTCAGACAGGTATGGATCCAACATAGCATCATCTGGATTTGTTTTCATTGTTAAGAGCTATTTGTTGATGGCAATGTAAAACCATGAAGGGAGGGTAGTGGCTGAGTACCAGCCAGCCCTAACCCCCTAGGGGTCAGGTGTAAATTACAAAAATAGAATCACAAATAGTGATGGGGTGGGAGTTGGGAATTTAATAAATTGTGGTCGGCAGGGGTAGGCCCTGCTCACAGCCACACTAGCACCCTGAATTCTCAAAGATGCAGCTTGTAACAATCAGTGATCCCTCAGGCTGACTCACAAAAAGAAAACCTCATGTCCCTAGCTAGTGAATCCAGAGTCAGAAGACAGCTGGAGGGTCAGGGACGGTCAGAAAGGAGACAGAAGGAAATGGTCAGATAAAAATCGGCAGAGAAAAGACAGAGGGGGAGGGGCACTCAGGAAAGAGACAGCCAGAGAAGGCTGGAAACAATCAGGAAAAAGAGCTGGAGACAGTCAGATAGAGACAGTCAGAGAAAAGAGAGCCTGAGACAGGCGAACCGAAGTTTCCAGAAGCAGTGCTACCAATTCAACAGCATGCTTTGAGGGCCAGCGTAGCCTAGGCTGAGGTTGGAGAAGCTCTCACACACTCACACACATCCACAGGTAATATATTTATTCATGCATAATGGATGCAAGTGCCTCTCGGAAACCAGGAAAGGGATAAATAACTGTAACAGGGGTCTGGGTTCAGGGTGGAGCCTTGGCACTGGGCAGGTAAAATCCTTTCCATGCAGCAGGGGGGCAGTGTAGCCCACCCGCCGCCATGTTAAAAATATCAATTTGCCTTGTAATAAAATTCTCAGGAGGTGAAACACAAGGAAACGCAGGGTGGGGAAGCCAAAGCCAAGATTCGGGGCTGCGGGAGATGCAGGACAAGAAGCTGGGATAGTGGGAGTCGAGCCCCTTCGAGTTTGCCAGTCCAAAAATATCAGGGGTTGGGGGTCAAAGCCTCAGCCCTTAAATCTTCTCCAGAAGAATGTCAAGCCCCCAGTAACCTCTTCTTGAGCTATTTTTAGAAAGGATGTGGGAGTTCCTATGGGAGGGAGAAATTGGCGTCCTGGGCTGGGGAATGGTGACAGACCTTAAAGAAAAAGGCCAGGGCTTAGGGCTGGGAGTTCTGAGGAGAGAGGCCACGCAGATAGATAATTGTCACCTCCTTCCTTGAGTCTGTCACTCCCTTGAGTCTAACTTATGTCGAGGGGAAGAAGGAGGCAGATGGTGGGGAGGCCAGACCAAGGAAAGGCTTTGGGAGGGATTCTGGAAGGATTCTGTCCCACTGGCCTCCACCCACAGCCTGACCAGCTCCTTTCACAGATATTGTGCCTTTGGTTCCAGACCACCGCTATTGCAAATGTCACCATACAATTCACCCCTTAATTCAAAAATACTTTATTGCTAAACAATGCTAACCATCATCTGAGGTTTCAGCAAGTCTTAGTAGTAACGGCAAAGATTAATGATCATAGATCACCATAACAAATAACAGTAATAATGAAAAATAATCTGAAATACTGGATTACCAAAATGTGACACGGGACACAACATGAGGAAATGCTCTTGGAAGAATGGCACCGATAGACTTGATCGACACAGGCTGGACACAAAGTTTCAGTCTGTGAAAAACTCAGTATCTGGGAATCACAGTAAAGCAAAAGCTCAATAAACGAAGGACATCGCAGCGCCCCCTGCTGCCTGAATGGGAGAGGCCCAACGAGGAAGGCCTGGACGGGAGGCTGAAGGAGGGGCAGGAATAACACTGAATCAGGAAGGAGGGCGGGGGCTGAATTTGGAGGGATCCCGAGGAGGTGAAAAATTCAAATCAGGGCCGGGTTTGCTGGGAGGTGGCAGCTGGACAGTCAGAGAAGTTCACCTATCAGAGTAAGCCTGGGTGGGGGGAATGAGATTATTTGAGGGGGCATCAACTGCCTTCCAAAGAGGGTCTCATTTCAGAGGAGGATCTAACCACATGGAAATATTGAATAGATAAGCTAAGGTCAGGGCAGCAAGGAGAGCTAGCCTAGTCGCCCACCTGAAGGGCGGCCGTGGCAGACACGGTGGAGGGCTCTGGGGCATTTCCTTGTTGGGCTCTCCGGAGAGGACTCCAGCCCACCTTCTCCTCCGGCCCAAAGGTGGGCATCACCCCTACCCAGCCATCCCCAGAGGTTGGGTTGAAGTGAGAGGTTCAAGAGGCAGCTGGGGGGTGTTCATCTTCTGCCCATGTCCTGTCCCCTGCGTCCTCCCGGGGCCACAGAAACAGGAGACGGCACAAAACACAAGGAAGTCCTTCTGTTCCATGGGAGGGAGGCCACAAGCCCACCTTTCCTCTCCCCTTCTTCCAAATCTTTCTCCTCTGTGCTGTTGTTGTTTCGTGTCTAAAGAGTTTACAAAGCAAGAAGGGAGGGTGAGTGCCGCCAGTCCGAAGGCTGGTTGCTGCCGCAGCATTGGGCTCTGTGGAACACAGAGACCTCCACCGCCAGGCGGGGGAGGACAAATGAAGGCAAGCAGGGCGTTATCAGCAAAGACGGAGTCCCCGAGGACTTGAAGTTGACCGTGTGTCAAGGGTGAAGCTGTCAGGTTGTGGGGAAGGCTGCGTCTTGGCTGGTCTGGAAGAGCTGGGGTGGTGGTGGGGGCAGTGGCAGCCATCTGAAGCCATCTTCCTTAGTGGATGCCGTCCCCCACGAATCTCTCACGGTTCACTCCAGGTAACCCTTCGCTTCTCCTTCTCCTCCTGAGCAACAGTCTCCTCTTGGGGTCTCCTAGGCGGGGCTTGGGCTGGGCAGGCAGGCCCAAGTCCACCGGTATGTTTCAAAGAGTTGTAAGATGCGGCTGGTAGTGGAAGAGACGTAACATCGTCTAGACTTTGGGCAGAAGGGATAATTCATCCTGAGTGGGGAGCACCGCAAACAGGTCTGCCACGTGGTCTGCCATCAAATGACTGGCTGCTGGGAAGGCAGAGGGTGATAACCTGGAAAATGCACAGGGCAAGGAGTGGCAGACTTGAAAGATTCCATTCTAGGGGAGAAGGAAGCACAATAGAAAGTAAAGATGCCCCTTAGAGGCTTGGTGGGGTAAGGAAAGAAAAAAAAAATCACCTAAGAAGAATAGCCCCTCTTTGAATAAAATGTCATCAAAGAATAAGAAGATGTCAGATAAAAACAGGCCAGTGGCAACAACAGCAAAACAATAACAGCAAAAGTGGACCTGTATTAAAGAAACTGAGCAGCTAAACTTCAGTGTAGCACAAAGTACACGCACCTTTGCACTAAGATGCCTAACGAGCTACCCTATCCCTCAAGTATTATCTGCTGTTGTTAGAGCAAAGCTAATTCAAGACATAATCCTGATCATAAAGAAGCTAGAACCCAACATTCGTAAAACTTACTGTGTGAAGAAAAGTATCACTTACTATTTCAGGACAAGGAAAGTTCAAGATAAGAAATCCTCATCATTAAAAAGGAACCCAATTTTCACGGAAATTACTACATGAAGAAAAGGCACCCAATGAATATTTCTTGAATGGATTCCTCAATTTTTATTTCAATTCAGAAATGCTTATGAAAATACATGGGTAAATTAAAAGATGCTAACTTCATTTCATTCAAGCTCTGCTGAACTGAGGCATCCACTGACACGCTTTCTCAGTCCACACTTTTTCACATAATTCTCCCCCATTACGCTCTTCATGGCAAATATCACTACCTGAGGTTTTACTGTATAGTTTTCATTGGTTTATTTTCTGTCTCTGCCGCTAGAATGAAAACACCAAGTGGTCAGCAAATTCATTTGCTTTAATTTGTCTCTCATACCTAAAATAGTGCTGGCCAAACAGAAGGCACTCAGTAAATACCTGTTGAATGGTTAAATGAATGAGTGAATCCATTAAATATTTTTTGAAGGGATTTGTATACAGAAGAAAAACGAAATGGTGGAATTTTCAGCAAATTCAGTCATATATTTGAGATGGGGCTAATTCCTTTGCTTTAAGTTGGACATAAAAATATTGTGAATTTGTGTTAATAGTATAATTATAACAGGAGAGAAATATTTCTAAATGAGTCAGCTAGTACATTTTGGAAAACAGTTGGTACAAGAAGTACTGGGAGAGAGCCATGAGATCAGGCCAATTGAACATTCATTTTACTGTTGGAAATTTTAATAAAACAGTAAGATTGTTGATGTTGCTTCATATTAGGAAGAATTATCAGAGCAACATATGCTGAGGGGACAAACAAGGATAAGGAGTATAAAGTCTAGTTGATCTTAGTAATTGAGGTAGTTCTCTTAACATTAGGAAGAGAAAAACTGCCCTGGTTTTAGCACTCACTGTATTCTGATCATTGGTGCTGAACCTGGCACCACTTCTATTTGACATGGAGTGAGAGTGGTTTATCTTCATTTTTTGTCTTGGCTAGGGCCAGTTGAATATTCTTCCTGCATCTGACACATGAATGTATAACGCAGTAAAGTGTTATTGACTTTATTACATTGGACTTCAGATTTGAGGGGTCCTGTGATGAGCACATGTCAGCTTCTGTCCTAAATGTTGAAATCAGAGTCATGTCTTAATGGCCACTTGGCATTAAGCTCCACACCAATGGAGTCAAAATCATTCCCAAACTGCTGCAAAGGTGTAAGTCATAGACTGTCCATCAGATCCCCTGCATGCATGTAATACAGATTTGTGACTGTAAATCATGAGGCAGCCACAGAAGTTACATGAAAATTAATCTATATTATAGTCAAGAAATATGTATGGTAAAAATGATTAAATTCAGGGCACTTTAGGTCTGGAATTATCCTTTCATTATTCAGGAACAAATAAAATAAAAACCCAGAGGAGTGAATTTATTTTTCTGAAGCCCAAGGATTATTCATTAGCAGAATAAAGGCATAAACTGGGGCCTCTTGAATCCCAATTCTCTGGTCATCTGGAATCTGATTAAATAAAGCTTTCAGCTAAGATTTTTTTAAAAAACATAAAACTTTGATTTGAAAAAACAATACAAAACAAAGAAACATTGAAATATAAGATACGAAGATATAAGCCAACACTTGATATAATAAAAAGAAAACTACCAATTAGACTCCAAGGCCAGGATATAGTCAACATTCTTCTCTCTCTCTAGCACCTTGTTACTGAGATAATCAAGACAGGCAAAAAGGAGATCAAATATGACATTCACTTGTTCTTCATAGCTCAGAATATCTGCTTTTTGTTTAATGCATGTCTTTTAGCTGGGAGAGGCTGCTAAGCCATTTATTGACTGTGTGTTCAGACAATTGTGCTGAGTTCTGATGACACAGTCCTTCCCAAGTCATCCACCTTTGTCTGTCTTTCTTAACTATATATCTGTGCACATTTTTTGATTTTATTTGTTGTAATTTTCAAAATGCAAGGTAATAAAGATATAGAATTTTCTAGTATATAAAATGTAGTTTCTCACTTAGTATCAAATCCTGTGTAATAGGGACCAGTGTTCTATGGTTGTCTTACTCATGAAGAATCTGAGGCTCATAGATTGTGGTTTGACACAAATGACAAACCCACTAAATGACAAAGCACGTAACAGGGATTTCTGACTCAGAAACCAGTGGTTTTCCTAGTGGAGCCTTCATACATTGCTGGTGGGAAAATTAAACAATGCAGGACAATTTGACAATTTCTTTAAAAGTTAGATATGTGTTTATTAGATGACATAGTAAGTATGTGCCCAAGCAAAATGAGACATATATTCACACAAAAACCTGTGTGAAAATGTTCATGAGAGCATTGTTTGTATGGGCAAACACGGTAACCAACCCAGAAGTTTATCAGCTTGATAAATGGATAAACAAAATATGTATATTTGTGCAGTAGAATACAAATCAACAATAAAACAGCCAAATTCTGATGTATGCTACAAAATGAATGAACGCCAAAAACATTATTGTATGAGTCCACTTACATGAAATGTCCAGAACAGACAAATTTATAGATACAAACTGAAGATTATGTGGTGCTGAGGATGGGGTGAGATTACACCAAATGGGCTCCAGAGAATTTTTAGGGGATGACGGAAATGATCTAAAACTGAATTATGGTGATTATTCTCCAACTCTGCAAATTCATTACAAATCTTTGAATTTTGTACTTATAATAGGTATATTTTAAGAATATATATTATACCCCCCCAAAATGAGAGGGGGACAGAGAGAGAGGGAGGGAGGGAAAAAGGGAGGGAGGGAGAGAGAAAAGAAGGAAGGAAAGGAGAGAAAAAAGAAAGAAATTCTCTAAATTTTTTAAAAAATCACACATGATAATAAACTTTATACTTTACATAATTTTTCTTCATTAATACTTCTTGGGCTTTACCACTAAGTGGTATAAAACGATTCTATTCTCATACAATAACTGTCTCAGGATTTGGCTTCCAGAGCCAACAGGAAGCAAAACTACACTTCTATTGCCAAGAGTGTAGTTTGTTTTAAACCCAAAAACTGCTCTTATAAAAATTGCATCCCAGAAGAGCATTTGTGGATGTTTAAATCCCCTATTTATCTTCTCTAGACTTGGAATCTGATGTCAATATTGGCTTGAAACCATCTGTGGCAGATTTGTGATTTTTTGTTTTTTTGGAGGGGAAAGAGGAAAAAGAAAAAGAAGAAATGGGTACTTTTTCCCCCCTCTTGGCTTAAAACTAAACATTCAAGGCTCATGTTCATTGCCTGGAATGAAGCCTCTGGTAAGCATAGTGATGTCTGCAGCCCGACTACATGTATAGATAGACCTCAGAGGGTATTACCAACCCAAGGAGCCATGGGAGCCTTTTCTAGATGTAATCTAATCCTCTTAACTTTACCGTACTAAGGATGATGTTGATTGGTTCATTGGAAGAAAGTTTCAGGAACATGATTATTTTACGGGTGACAGAAACAAGGGAATTTTAAAGAATTGAAAAAACATTTAACCCGTGATTCCATTTATGTATTAAATTCATAAATAATTGTTCAGAAACTCTTTTGCTTGAAACAGTGCATCTCGACGGTCTTTCTTTTTTTAAAAAAATAAATTTATTTATCTATCTATCTATCTATTTATTTATTTTTGGCTGTGTTGGGTCTTCCTTGTGGTGAGTGGGCTTCTCACTGCAGTGGCTTCTCTTATTGTGGAGCACGGGCTCTAGGCGCACCGGCTTCAGTAGTTGTGGCTGGTGGGCTCTAGAGTGCAGGCTCAGTAGTTGTGGCGCTCGGGCTTAGTTGCTCTGTGACATGTGGGATCTTCCCGAACCAGGGATTGAACCCGTGTCCCTTTCATTGGCAGGTGGATTCTTAACCACTGAGCTACCAGGGATGTCCTTGGCTGTCTTTTTGGACTGAAAAAAAAATGTAGAAAGCTTCATATAGTTGAATATAACCTTCAACCACTTCTTATATGCCTATCTCAACACTTAAAATGAAGGAAGGTGAAAAGGAAAATATGATGAGAGAAGAGATTTTATTCAACTAACTATTTTCACCTGGTACATTTTGGATTCAGTAAAAGTCAAGATTTGATCAATATTTTGTATGTATATACATATGTATATATTATATATAATATAGTATACATATGGTCCTATATAATGATAATTAATATTCAACATGGTAATTTTGAAGTATCATAAATATATCAATGCTTACTTTTACTCCAGTCAAAACTGCAGTCTAATATTTATTTTAGAGAAATGCTTACCTTATATGTTTGAAATAGATTATGAGTTAATCAGAAAACTCAATCAGTATCTAATGTCACTCCACTTTCCTCCCTAGTTAAATAGTTAAATCAGAAAATTTGGTAAATTTGGTGATTTCTAGGGCAAAATAGTGCATTTTAACTTAATGACCAGTGGGAACCTACTGACTCACTGAGGAGTCCACATGTTTTTCTGAATTTTAGCCTTGCCATGGATGTCCTCATCGCAGTTGTGTTCATTCCAGCACTAAGACTACATTCCTATATTGATAATGTTGTTAAATATTTAACTTCTCTCTCATTAATTTCAACATCTAAATTTTAAAACTACCTAGGAAAATAAAATTTTAAGACCTCAACACTATTTAGGCTTGTTTTCTTTTGTCTTGGAGAGTGGAAACTGAGATGTCCTCAAAGAGACAAACCACAAAGTGTATTGATTGAGCATCGTGGCTTCAGTGTGTGTGTGTGTGTGTGTGTGTGTTTGTGTGTGTGTGTAATCAAGCTCTCTAATGATTAATTACATGCCAGTTTGGGGCATTTCTAGAATGTTGAGACTTGTGGAATTATCAGGCATATTGAAATAAACTATGATATAGAGGACTAGTAAAAAGAAAAATAACTTTCTAAAATGAAAAGAGATGAGGTGTATTTGTACTATGCTTACTTTACATATATGTAGCCTGTCTACAAATCTATTACTTGTGTGCCTATTTTAATTGAATATATGAACATCTTTGTTCAAATCACTGTGCTAGATGATGTGGATATAAAACAGAATAGAATATGGAATTTGTCCTCAAGGATAGAAAATGACATTAAATTTTTTTCTTTCTTCTCAGCATATAGCAATAAATGCAGTCATTTCCCTTTTTAAAATTAGTAACCACGGTATTCATTTGAATATTCAATGGCGATAAGAGTTTCAAATTTTAGCCTTATAAGGACTTTCTAGTGACTGATATAATAGGTTTCAGAGGCTCATTAACTCTACCTGGTGTCCACATAAGTAATCACACACTCTGTTGTATGAATGGATTACATTTTTCATAATGACCTGAAAATATAAAACCTGTCTTTCTCTATTAGTTATTCTCTTTTGGCACATAAGTAGAAGAGACATAATGCAGTACCAGGAGTTTTATCTATTTGAGCTCAAGTAATATCTCCCAAGGTGACATTCCATAGCTAAAGACGCAGTCTTCTTGGTTTTGTGTTTGAAAACACACTTATTTAGATCGAGATTTAAGATGGTGCTTGTTTTTGCAGGAATTTTAAAATGCTTAACATACATACATTTAATCATTTCTTTTTACAAGTATATTCAGGCTTCTGAAGTTCTCTAATGAGCTCTTGTTTTTGGCCAGTTGTCTGTACATTTCTCTAGGAAATTTGCATCATTGTGACAAAGTGGTAGTTACCTAACTGTGTCCTTACTGTTAGATTCTGGGTCTCTCTCATCGTACCCTCTCAGAATCCTGGGAAGTGGCAAAAGAAAGTCACTGCAAGGTTGCAGTGAACATAAATTTGACTTGGCCACTGCTAGGTTTTGTGAATGGGAAGAAAGAGTTGTGTACCGTGAGCAATTGCAGTGGTGTCACGTGGATTTGACCAGGAGATATTCCCTGGCCCAACCAAAGTCTGCTTATACATGGGATTAACCCCACATGAGAGTGGGAACCTCTCACATAATGAGGTAGGGAAGTGACCATTTCAGATTAAATTTCAGAGTTATGGGGGATTAACGGTAGAGCACATTCTGACTACAGATCCAAAGGAAATATGAAATTAAATCCAATAGAGATGTACTCATGAATGCAAATTTCATTATTTAACCAATTTTTATTGATTAGCCCCTCTCTGCCTTCTGTATCAGGAGGATGAAAAGGTGAACAAAATGAATGTGTCCTTATGTCTTGTCATCTCAAAAGCCCCAAATACCCTGAAACATTGTAGTAATTATTTGTTTGTTTGTTTTGTTTTTCAGTAAAATTTACAACCCAGTGACTAAAAGGGAACTTCTTGGAGTAGTTGAGATGTCTCACTCCCTTCTTCCCTTTATCTCTCCCTCCCTCTTCCTTTCTTTCAACTACACAAGCAAAAAGCATTCTTTGGTAAAGAAATGCCCTTTCCTATTGGCCTCTCAGACCCCATGTTACTTCAAAATTTCTTTTATTCATTTATATCCTTCAGGAATTGAATAGTATTTTGAGAATTTAACACCTTGCTTTACTTTACTGCTTTTCTACTAAAGATTTGAGATTTTAGCTATCCACAGAGACACCTCAAACTCAACATGTTCAAAGTTGATTCACTATTATTCCTCGCTAACTCTTTCTGCTGTTTTCCAAACTATAAGAATGATAGCATCACCTGCCAATCATGTAGAACTCCTCATGACTCCCTTTCCTGATCCCTTACATCCAGATGGCATCCAATTTCAGTCAGCTCTACCTCCTTACCACTTCCTCATCTCGTTCCCTTGTAGTCATCCTCTTGTTTCCACCTTATTTCAGACTTCATTCATCTTTTGCCTAGCCTACTTCTTCTTCTATGTGTTCTCATTAAAATCTTGTCTCTCTTCAACCCATATACCTTGCAGGAGTAAGTTGATGATGAACATATCAAATCAGTTGTATCAGTTCCTGATTTAATCTTTTCCTGACTTCTCATTGCCTATTAGATTATAATCCAAATTCCTTGGTATGACATACAAGGTCCCCCATTATAGGGAGTCTGCCCACCACTTCAACAATTACAAAACCTTACCATATTTAATATTTTGGTCCCTGATATGGACTGAATGTTTGTGTTCCTCCAGAATTCACCTATACTAACCCTCCAATGTGATGGCATTAGGAGGTGAGACCTTTGGGAGTTAATTATATCATGAGGGTGGGGCCTCATGAATGGGATTAGTGCCCTTATAAAAAGAGACAAGAGAACTGCTCTCTCTATCTCTCTGCTCTTTGCCATGTAAGGAGAGACTAAGACAGTCATCTGCAAACCAGGAACTGGGCTCTCACTTGATGCCAGTTGTGATGGTACCTTGATCTTGGACCTTCCAACCTACAGAACTGTGAGAAATAAATGTTTGTTATTTAAGCCACCCAGCCTATGGTAATTTGTTATAGCAGCTTGAACTGACTAAGATGATCTCTAAACTATGATAAGTTGTCTAACTCCTTTGTATTGTTGTTCAAGCTATTTCCTCTACCTTGAATGGCCTTCAAGGTAGATTAGTTCCAGACTGGTGTAATAGCTCCACTATAAACCACATTTGGAAATTATTCATCTTTCTCTGAGAGAGAATTGAATGCTTTCTTATGCCTCCAACAGCATCCTATTTCTATCTATACTGTAATTTCTTTGAGGACAACATCTGTAACTGATTCATCTTTGAGATTCTTATACCCAGCTTTGCATCTGACACATGGTAAATGCCAAACCTTGGAAAGGTACTGATAGCTATTTGTATTTTATGTGATTCATTTAGGCTGAAAGAATTAGGATGCTTCAAGTGTTTCAATACCAAGCTTTCAAGATCAGTGAAATCCAAAAGAGATACTTGAAGAATCAGTTTCTGAGTTTTCTAGAACGGAAAGAACGTAGGTAGAAAATCATAAAACTGTTGGCAGCCATCTCTTTAAATATGTAAGAGTGATTTCTTTTTTTTTTGTTAACATTTTTATTGGAGTATAATTGCTTTACAGTGGTGTGTTAGTTTCTGCTTTATAATAAAGTGGATCAGTAATACATATACATATATCCCCATATCTCTTCCCTCTTGCATCTCCCTCCCTCCCACCCTCCCTATCCCACCCTTCTAGCTGGTCACAAAGCACCGAGCTCACCTCCCTGTGCTATGCGACTGCTTCCAACTAGCTATCTATTTTACATTTGGTAGTGTATGTATGTCCATATATACGGCACCACTCTCTCACTTTCTCCCAGCTTACCCTTCCCCATACCCATGTTCTCAAGTCCATTCTCTAGTAGGTCTGTGTCTTTATTCATGTCTTGCCCCTAGGTTCTTCATAACCTTTTTTTTTTTTTTTTGGTTCCATATATATGTGTTAGCATATGGTATTTGTTTTTCTCTTTCTGACTTCCTTCACTCTGTATGACAGACTCTAGATCCATCCACCTCACTACAAATAACTCATATTCGTTCCTTTTTATGGCTGAGTAATATTCCATTGTATATAAATGCCACATCTTCTTTATCCGTTCATCTGTTGATGGACACTTAGGTTGCTTCCATGTCCTGGCTATTGTAAATAGAGCTGCAATGAACATTGTGGTACATGACTCTTTTTGAATTATGGTTTTCTCAGGGTGTATGCCCAGTACTGGGATTGCTGGGTCGTATGGTAGTTCTATTTTTAGTTTCTTAAGGAACCTCCATACTGTTCTCCATAGTGGCTGTATCAATTTACATTCCCACCAACAGTGCAAGAGGGTTCCATTTTCTCCACACCCTCTCCAGCATTTGCTGTTTGTGGATTTTCTGATGATGCCCATTCTAACCGGGAGAGGTGATACCTTATCATAGTTTTGATTTTCATTTCTCTAATAATTAGTGATGTTGAGCAGCTTTTCATGTGCCTCTTAGCCATCTGTATGTCTTCTTTGGAGAAAGTCTGTTTAGGTCTTCTGCCCATTTTGGGGTTGGGTTGTTTGTTTTTTTAATATTGAGCTGCATGAGCTGTTTATGTAGTTTGGAGATTAATGCTTTGTCCGTTGATTCGTTTGCAACTGTTTTCTCCCATTCTGAGGGTTGTCTTTTCATCTTGTTTATAGTTTCCATTGCTGTGCTGTCCCATTTGTTTATTTTTGTTTTTATTTCCATTACTCTAGGAGGTGGGTCCTAAAAAAATCTTGCTGTGATTTATGTCAAAGAATGTTCTTCCTATGTTTTCCTCTAAGAGTTTTATAGCGTCCGGTCTTATATTTAGGTCTTTAATCCATTTTGAGTTTATTTTTGTGTATGATGTTAGGGAGTGTTCTAATTTCATTGTTTTACAGGTAGCTGTCCAGTTTTCCCAGCACCACTTATTGAAGGACTGTCTTTTCTCCATTGTATATCCTTGTCTCCTTTGCCATAAATTAGTTGACCATAGGTGCATGGGTTTATCTCTGGGCTTTCTATCCTGTTCCATTGATCTGTATGTCTGTTTTTGTGCCAGTACCATATTGTCTTGATTACTGTACCTTTGTAGTATAGTCTGAAGTCAGGGAGTCTGATTCCTCCAGCTCTGCTTTTTTCCCTGAAGATTGCTTTGGCTATTTGGGGTCTTTTGTGTCTCCATACAAATTTTAAGATTTTTTGTTCTAGTTCTGTAAAAAATGCCACTGGTGGTTTGATAGGGATTGCATTGAATCTGTAGATTGTTTTGTGTAATATAGTCATTTTCACAATATTGATTTTTCCAATCCAAGAACATGGTATATCTCTCCATCTGCTTTTTCGTCTTTGATTTCTTTCATCAGTGTCTTATACTTTTCTGAGTATAGGTCTTTTACCTCCTTAGGTAGGTTTATTCCTAGCTATATTATTCTTTATGTTGCAGTGGTAAATGAGATTGTTTCCTTCATTTCTCCTTCTGATCTTTCATTGTTAGAGTATAGGAATGCAAGTGATTTCTGTGCATTAATTTTGTATCCTGTAACTTTACCAAATTCATTGATTAGCTCCAGTAGTTTTCTGGTGGCATCTTTAGGATTATCTATGTATAGTGTCATGTCATCTGCAAACAGTGACAGTTGTAATTCTTCTTTTCCAATTTGTATTCCTTTTATTTATTTTTCTTCTCTGATTGCTGTGGCTAGGACTTCCAAAACTATGTTGCATAGTAGTGGTGAGATTGGACATCCTTGTTTTGTTCCTGATATTAGAAGAAGTGCTTTCAGTTTTTCACCATTGAGAATGATGTTTTGCTGTGGGTTTGTCGTATATGGCCTTTAGTATGTTGAGGTAGGTTCCCTCTATGCCCACTTTCTGGAGAGCTTTTATCATAAATCAGTGTTGAATTTTGTCAAAAGCTTTTTCTGCATCTGTTGAGATGATTATGTGGTTTTTATTTTTCAGTTTGTTAATATGGTGTATCGCATTGATGGATTTGCATATATTGAAGAATCCTTGCATCCCTTGGACGAATCCCACTTGATCATGGTGTATGATCCTTTTAATGTGTTCTTGGATTCTGTTTGCTAGTATTTTATTGAGGATTTTTGTGTCTATATTCACCAGTGTTATTGGTCTGTAATTTTCTCTTTTTTAGTATCTTCATCTGGTTTTGGTATCAGGGTGATGGTGGCCTCATAGAATGAGTTTGGGAGTGTTCCTTCCTCTGCAACTTTTTGGAAGAGTTTGAGAAGGATGGGTGTCAGCTATTCCCTAAACACTTGACAGAATTCACCTGTGAAGCTATCTGGTCCTGGACTTTTTTTTTTAACTTTTTTTTTTTTTTTTTTTTGGCGGTACGCGGGCCTCTCACTGCTGTGGCCTCTCCCGTTGCGGAGCACAGGCTCCGGACGCGCA
>NW_006783631.1:468898-491081 GCF_000442215.2 Lipotes vexillifer
CCCGTGTCCCCTGCATCGGCAGGCGGACGCTCAACCACTGCGCCACCAGGGAAGCCCTGGTCCTGGGCTTTTGTTTGAAGAATTTTAATCACAGTTTCATTGCTTGTGATTGGTCAGTTCATATTTTCTATTTCTTCCTGGTTCAGTCTTGGAAGGTTATACCTCTCTAAGAATTTTTCCATTTCTTCAATGTTGTTCATTTTATTGGCATAGAGTTGCTTGTAGTAGTCTCTTATGATGCTTTGTATTTGTGCAGTGTCCATAGTAACTTCTCCTTTATCATTTCCAATTTTATTGATTTGAGTCCTCTCCCTCTTTTCCTTGATGAGTCTGGCTAAAGGTTTATCAATTTTGTTTATCTTATTAAAGAATCAGCTTTTAGTTTTATTGATCTTGGCCGTTCTTTCTTTCTGTTTCTTTTATTTCTGCTCTGATCTTTATGATTTCTTTCTTTCTACTAACTTTGGGTTTTGTTTGTTCTTCTTCCTCTAGTTCCTTTAAGTGTAAGGTTAGATTGCTTATTTGAGATTTTTCTTGTTTCTTGAGGTAGGATTGTATTGCTATAAACTGCCCTCTTAGAACTGGTTTTGCTGCCTCCCATAAGTTTTGGATCGTCGTGTTTTCGTTGTCATTTGTCTCTAGGTATTTTTTTATTTCCTCTTTGATTTCTTCAGTGATCTCTTGGTTATATTGTAACACATTGTTTATCCACCATGTGTTTGTGTTTTTTACGTTTTTTTCCCTGTAATTTATTTCTAATCTCATAGTGTTGTGGTTGGAAAAGATGCTTGATATGATTTCAATTTTCTTAAATTTACCAAGGCTTGATTTGTGACCCAAGGTGTCATCTGTCCTGGAGAATGTTTCATGTGCACTTGAGAAGAAAGTGTAATCTGCTGTTTTTGGATGGAATGTCCTATAAATATCAATTAAATCTATTTGGTCTATTGTGTCATTTAAAGCTTGTGTTTCTTTATTAATTTTCTGTCTGGATGATCTGTCCATTGGTGTAAGTGAGGTGTTAAAGTCCCCCCCTATTACTGTGTTTCTGTCAATTTCCTCTTTTTTTTTTTTTTTAATTAATTAATTTATTTATTTTTGGCTGTGTTGGGTCTTCGTTTATGTGCGAGGGCTTTCTCCAGTTGCAGCAAGTGGGGGCCACTCTTCATCGCGGTGCGCAGGCCTCTCACTGTCGCGGCCTCTCTTGTTGCGGAGCACAAGCTCCAGATGCGCAGGCTCAGTAGCTGTGGCTCACAGGCCTAGCTGCTCCGCGGTATGTGGGATCCTCCCAGACCAGGGCTCGAACCCGTGTCCCCTGCATTGGCAGGCGGACTCTCAACCACTGCGCCACCAGGGAAGCCCTGAATTTCCTCTTTTATAGTTGTTAGCATTTGCCTTATGCATTGAAGTGCTCCAATGTTGGGTGGATGTATATTTATAATTGTTATATCTTTTTGGATTGATCCCTTGATTATTACATAGTGTCCACCCTTGTCTCTTGTAACATTCTTTATTTCAAAGTCTATTTTATCTGGTATGAGTATTGCTACTCCAGCTTTCTTTTGATTTCCATTTGCATGGATTATCTTTTTCCATCCCCTCACTTTCAGTCTGCATGTGTCCCTAGGTCTGAAGTGGGTCTCTTGTAGACCGCATAAATACGGCTTCTGTTTTTGTATCCATTCAGCGAGCCTGTGTCTTTTGGTTGGAGCATTTAATCCATTCATATTTAAGGTCATTATCCATATGCATGTTCTTATTACCATTTTCTTAATTGTTTTGGGTTTGTTTTTGTAGGCCTTTTCCTTCTCTTGTGTTTCCCACTTAGAGAAGTTCTTTTAGCATTTGTTGTAGAGCTGGTTTGGTGGTACTGAATTCTCTTAGCTTTCGCTTCTCTGTAAAGCTTTTGATTTCTCTATCGAATCTGAATGAGATCCTTGCCGGCTAGAGTAATCTTGGTTGTAGGTTCTTCCCTTTCATCACTTTAAATATATTGTGCCACTCCCTTCTGGCTTGTAGAGTTTCTGCTGAGAAATCAGCTGCTAACCTTATGGGACATCTCTTGTGTGTTATTTGTCATTTTTTCCTTGTTGCTTTTAATAATTTTTCTTTGTCTTTAATTTTTGTCAATTTGCTTACTAGGTGTCTTGGCGTGTTTCTCCTTGGGTTTATCCTGCCTGGGACTCTCTGTGCTTCCTGGACTTGAGTGGCTATTTCCTTTCCCATGTTAGAGAAGTTTTCAGCTATAATCTGTTCAAATATTTTCTCGGGTCCTTTCTCTCTCTTCTCCTTCTGGGACCCCTATAATGTGAATGCTGTTACATTTAATGTTGTCCCAGGCTGTTTTCATTTCTTTTCATTCTTTTTTCTTTTTTCTTTATTCTGTTCCACAGCAGTGATTTCCACCATTCTGTCTTCCAGGTCATTTATCCGTTCTTCTGCCTCAGTTATTCTGCTATTGATTCCATCTAGTGTATTTTTCATTTCAGTTATTGGACTGTTCATCTCTGTTTATTCGTTCTTTAAGTCTTCTAGGTCTTTGTTAAACATTTCTTGCATCTTCTCGATCTTTGCCTCCATTCTTTTCCCGAGGTCCTGGATCATCTTCACTATCATTATTCTGAATTCTTTTTCTGGAATGTTGCTGATCTCCACTTCTTTTAGTTGTTTTTCTGGGGTTTTATCTTGCTCTTTCACCTGGTACATATTCTTCTGACTTTTCATTTTGTCTATCTTTCTGTGAATGTGGTTTTCATTCCACAGGCTGCAGAATCGTAGTTCTTCTTTCTTCTGCTGCCTGCTCTCTGGTGGATGGGGCTATGTTAAGAGGCTTGTGCAAGTTTGCTGATGTGAGGGACTGGTGGTGGGTAGAGTTGGGTGTTGCTCTAGTGGGCAGAGCTCAGTAAAACTTTAATGTGTTTGTCTCCTGGGTGAGGCTGAGTTCCCTCCCTACTGGTTGTTTGGCCTGAGGCTACCCAGCACTGGAGCCTACAGGCTCTTTGCTGGAGCTAATGGTGGACTCAGGATGGCTCATGCCAAGGAGTACTTCCCAGAACTTCTGCTGCCAGTGTCCTTGTCCCCACAGTGAGCCACAGCTGCCCCCCACCTCTGCAGGAGACCCTTCAACACCAGCAGGTACGTTTGGTTCAGTCTTCTATGGGGTCACTGCTCCTTCCGCTGGGTCCTGATGTGCACACTACTTTGTGTGTGCCCTCCAAGCATGGAGTCTCTGTTTCCCCCTGTCCTGTCAAAGTCCTGCAATCAAATCCCACTAGCCTTCAAAGTCTGATTCTCTGGTAACTCCTTCTCCCATTGCTGGACCCCCAGGTTGGAAAGCCTGACATAGGGCTCAGAACCTTCACTCCAGTGGGTGGACTTCTGTGGTATACTTGTTCTTCAGTTTGTGAGTCACCCACCCAGCGGTTATGGGATTTGATTTTATTGTGATTGCGCCCCTCCTACCATCTCATTGTGACTTCTCCTTTGTCTTTGGATATGGGGTATCTTTTTTGGTGAGTTCCAGTGTCTTCCTGTCAGTGATTGCTCAGCAGTTAGTTGTGATTCTGCTGCTCTCACAAGAGGGAGTGAGTGCACGTCCCTCTACCAAGACTAGATTCTGATACTCACTACTCTTCTGGGATTTATTGGACTGGACTGCCTGCATTTTCATGTGGCAAACTGAAGAACACAAGACATTTTTAATGCAGTTTTAAAAATTATTATTGAATAATGATACTTGAGTGTTTACTTTTGACTTCTGTAGTAAGTGTCATTATGTAGAACAGTTTGTACCCAGGCAGAGCCTTGTGAAACAAAGATTGTAACCCTTAGCAATCAGGATCGATTATAAACATAAACTGAGACAGCAGAATCAGGGCCTTATCTGAATGCTGTGTTCCAGTTCTGCTCAGTGGATGTTGGAAGAATTTAAATGAGGAGGAGAATCAAGAAAATTATGTAAAGAAAAAAGAAATATAAATTTATTTTGTTTTAAATTAGAAGGGTGTAAAGAAAGACTAAAACTATTTTCAAATTAAAATTATTCTAAAGTAAGTTTTGTTTTGTTTTGTTTTTTTAAGAGCAATGTCCAGGAGTTTTTTTATTGTTTGACTAACAGAACAAAACCAGGCAGAGAAGTCCACAAGGAAATGATGGTCATACTTCATTGCTGCTTGCCATTTGGTCCTTCATCTTCCTAGCACTTATTGTATTTCCTTTGAAAGATTTTAGACATTTATTTAATCACAAATGCAATCCAAGTATGAATAAATAAATGTATTATCTTTTAGGAACCCCCACCCCCATGTTCCTTTAAATAGAAGAAGATGCTAAATGTCTCTTCATAGTTTGTTTGGCCATAGTTGTCCCACCTATAGTTTGAAAAACAGTCTGAAATCCTTTCCTCATTCCATTAAAGAGATCCTGGGAAAGAAGTCCTATTGATATTGTCCATAGTCTCCAAAAGGTGAGGATGGTAACTGGGCTGAAGGCCACTACAAGGGGTCTTCAGCAAATGGAGGATAATTGGGAAATTGGGCAGAGGCAAATCTTGTCAAGGAGACACCAGCTCCTTCAATTAAAGCCCAGAGAATGCCACCCATCGCAGCTGACCCAACCATGGCCACTGGTCTGTTTCTTGCTGCCAGTATGGCTCCTGTTAAGGTACCGCTCATGATGGAGTTCCAGGGATCTTCTTTCCCTCTGACTTGAACCATACTGCAGTCAGTCATGGAAAACAGACCTTCCCCAAACAGCAAAGCTACCTCTCAACTGCAGAGCCCTGGTTTTAACAGCTGTCAAACTCTTTCCTAGTCCGTGGTTTACTCCCACTGGAGAACTGCGAAAACCTTTGATTACCATCACCTATGGTTCTCATCTTAAAGGCCCCACGACAGTCATCCACAATTCGCACGCATACTCTTGTACCTTGACTCCATGGTCAAAATAAATTTTCAAATTCAGTTTAATCTAGGGACATTGTTGATTAAATTTTAGATGACAATTTGGTATCTGACTGAGATGAAGAAACCACATGACAGATTTACTGGTTGCTGTTTTGTACTTTGTGATTTTAGCCCATAGTCAATTTTAAAGGTCTGCTAGTTAGAAGGTGCTGCCTCTCTACTACTGTGACTAAAACCTTTTTGACTTTAATTTTATCTCTGTTCAAAGAATTAACATCCTTTCAAAAGTTCTACAATCACATTGAAATTACTTTTAAAGAGAAGTTAGCTCTAGGTTTTACTTAAAAGACAGATTCTTAAACTTTTAGATATTAGTTAAGGTCTGTACATTTTATTGCATTTTATATGCATTGGATAAATTCAATTTTCAAATGTGACAAATCTTGTTTGAAGGGAAAGAACCCTCACTGAGCAGAATTGTTGCACCCTAGTGTGTACTTTAATTTGGAATTTTCAGAATATGAATTTGTTTAGCATTGCCACAAACAAACAGAGTGCTTATCTATACAAGTCCCCCATCCTAAAGAAGAACTTTGAATTTGGGTATCTATGCACAAACAAAAAGAGAGGATTTTCCTGTTAGTCCTTTGATATAATGTGGTTATTAGCTGCTTGATTTTATTTTATTAAATTTTAAAAATTTTCGGCCACACTGTACAGTTAGCAGGATCTTAGTTCCCCAACCAGGGATTGAACCCATGCCCTCAGCAGTGAAAGCCCAGAGTCTTAACCACTGGACTGCCAGACAATTCCCTTAGCTGCTTCATTTTAAAACTTTATAGAAGAATGTGTTTGAGGGCAGACGTGTTGGTAAATCTGTTTCTGTTGCCAAGAATACAAGAGGACAACCCAACCTTTCATCGTGGTGAAACTCATTTATCATCCTGTCACTGCACCATCTTTTTCCAGTTTCATCCTGGACCAGGATTTCATGGCACAGAAAAAAACCTGGGCATCAAACCATAGCATATGAGCAAGTGGATGGCCCAAATGTTTGAGAGCATAAACATCCCTCTCTCACTGGGCACCAGTTGAGAGGGTTGAAGCCCATTCATTGTAATTGCAGTTCAGAGTAGAAGAAACTGTGCCCAGATGAGAAACAATTTGAATGTTTGTGTGGATTTGGATTTTAATAGCTCTGTCACGTTCCATCACTGTTTGCTTGAGCATTTCCCCGATATGTTCTCCCACACTGAGGCCATTTCTGCTTCTTTCTTGATATCACTTACATTTAAAAAATGTGGTTTTCCATGCTGTCTTCTCCAGTCTCAGTTAGGTTTGAAATATAATAAATGGTCAGTAAAAATATAGCCCCCTAGGAGCTTAAGTCCTGAAATAATATTAGAAATGATTTAGTGTAATATTTACTTACTGTAACATTTTTCTTTCCTTTTTAGTTCTCACTCATCTGAAGATACATCTCAGTCTTTGCTAAAATTTTATTTTTTCAAAATTAATATTGATAGTGTCATTAATTTCTAAACCTGAAGGATGCTAAGTACCATTTTTTTACATAAAGAAAAGACATACATGGAAGGAGTTTGTAATGTTGAGCCATGAACGAGTGATAAATATAGTCTGTTAATGAGACTGTACAGGACGACACTACTGTCATGAGAGACAGAGTGTGCCTTACATAAGGGCAAAACGGCTGGTCTTCCAGTGACACATTCAGCACTGTGATGGAGTGTGACAAACAGGTGGACATGGCAAACTTTGAGACATATGCTAATAACACACTACTGAGAGATATTTAGGGTGGGTACCTACTGTGATATTATCAACTGGAAATGTGCACTTTGGTACTGTCATAGAATTTTGGCATAGCCCTGCTGTTTGTATCTAGCTGTTTAAGACATTGAGGACGAAGCAGTGAATCTTACTAAGGGAGAAAACAAAGTGATGCAATCAAAATTAAAAGTTATTTCAGATACTATTGCTGGTTGCTAATTGTTATAGGTTATCCTATCACAAATTTAGTATATAGTATATATACATATATTTGTTCATTTCACTTTTGATAATGTTACCTTATTCAACATATTTAAAATTTAATCCACCATAATTCCTTCCAGAGGAGTCTCCTTTCTTACTATTTTAATGCCCTTATGGTATATTATTGTAACTACAATAAAATTAATTAAACAAGGAGTCTATTAGACTGAGGTGGCTCTAATGCCTCGGCAGCCTACTAAGCAAACCAAAACCTAAGCCAGAAGCAATGCACCAGAATCCAAAAAAAACCCAAAAGAACAACCGATCACAAGTAGCCCGCTTTTCCAAATAGGGCAACTGCTTAAGTATAGCCAGTCGAATAACGTATTTGTTTTTCTTCTGCGTCTTCTCTATGAAAACCTTTTCCCTAGCTTCTGTCATCAGGGAGCTCCTAACCATTTTTGGTTTGGTGCTGTCCAATTTGAATCAGCTTGCGTAAATAAACCTTTGAAAAAAATTTATGTGCCTCAGTTTACCTTTTAACACTACCTATACCTCTAATACAAAAGGAGCCTTTTCCTGAGAGCTTTCAACTTTTTCTCTTTCACCTGGGAGGTAGATCTCTCTGACTCTGTTTTGTCCTTATAAGTTATAAAGAACCTATGAGTGTTGGTGTCTATCCATTACCATAATAGAATCTGAGCATTAATATTTATTTTGGTGGGCATGCCCAATTTACAAAATCCAAAATTTATTTTCATAACCTAGCTTACAGTGGGTGTATTAAATGAGTACAAGTTTTAGTGGCTTGTTGGCTTAATAGGCTCAATTAGTTGAAAAGGATAAATGGATAGTTATCAAAAGCATCCTGCCTTAAGGGTTAGAATGGGGAAGTAATATGCCTTACTACTCAGAAATTCTTTTATTAATATCTTAGTAATCTCCTTCATGACATCACTTATTCCCATTTTATTTCTTCTCTTTGTGTATCTCCTTTGACTCTCCTAAAACAATATGGTTAATTTTATAGAGGGGATTCCTAATTTCATAAATTCTTTAAAATAGTATTGGGCAGTGTAGTGACCTGGCTTTTCTCACCTCTTCAGTCTCTCTTCCCACCATTACTTCGAAGAAGTTTGCAGTCCTACACATTGAAAACCACTTTCAGTTCCTGGAATGGACCTTGCTTCTTTCAAGTTTTATGACTTTATTTATATTGTCCCTATTCTTGGAAATATTCTTATCCTCCTATTACAATGGGATAGCTTTCTGACATTCTTTGAAGGTTTAGTAAAACCATTATTATTATTTTTTTTTTTCTTTTTGGAGTTTTCTGAGTTTACTTCTTCTGGCCTGAGATAGGTACTCTTTCTATGTGCCTACTTAATGCTTACGTATTTAATAATAGTCACCTTTTAGATGTTTTGATTCACTTACTATCCCAACAACCCTATTGAGTAAACAGCTATAATTGTTATCAGCCTCTTCTTATACATGAGGAAACTGAAGCAAAAAACAAACTAGTACTTGCCTAAGGTCTTACAGCTAGTAAGTGACAGAATGAGTTTTGAAGACAAAAGGTCTAGTAGCATCACTATACAAACCAGCGCTGTCCAATAGAAATCTGAGTTACAAATGTGATGTAATTCATAAATTTTCTAAAGAATACATTGAAAAAGTAACTGCTGAAATTAATTGTGTTAATACATTTTGTTTAATACAATATATCCCAAATAACATTTCAAGCATAATCAGTACAGTATTAAAAATTAGTATTAAAAATGAGGTATTTTATATTTTTTATACAAGGTCTTCAAAATGCAGTGTGTATTTTATACTTACAGGATATCTCAATTTGGGCTAGTGTTTTAAAGTACATGTGGCTAATTTCTACCTTCAGTTGATAACACAAGTCTTTACTCTTAATCACAGTACTGTACTCCTCTTTGTATGGAAATAGTTTTATTTGCCTGTATCCCCCATTGAACTCTGAACTCCTTAATGAGTGAGGATGTTTTGTATCTCTAGCACATAGAATAGGTATTTCCTGATACATAGTACAAACTTAATGAATATTTATTGAATTTTGTTGCTGAAGTACATTGTTAAGTTGAAATTTCAAGATATTCAAAATAAATGACCAAATGCATACATTTGCCGCTCTTGAGCAGATCATGAGAGAAAATTGAGATGACAACCAGGAAGACAGTTGTATCTTTCAGGACAACAGGATATATGTAAGGTTCCGTTTTAAGGATGTATGTAAATGCTGAATTTCACTAAAATCATATTATAAAATAATAAATGACAACATGGTCTAAAAGTGTCACAATTTTTAAATTATTATAGAATACTGTGTTTTGTTACATTTGTTTAGTGAAAAAGGGGGTCAGAATTAACATTGTATCAACATGTTTGGTAGAATCATGAGTGGAATCATGCCTCATGCATTGTAGATACCCAATAAATACTTTCTAATCTGAGTTTTTTGAGCCAGGGGTAGCAACCTCAACTCCTACAGGTATTTATTTATTTATTTGAAATCCGATCCAACTTGCCATCAGTTTGGACAAGCTGGGACCATTTCTCAAAATGAACTCCACTATAGTCAAATTGTTCTCCCCAAATGAAAGAAGCTTCCCTTGATGCTAGTCAAAGAGTGAGGGCTCCTTGACTCAGAACCAGATGCGAGCTTAATACCAGCCTTCCATTTCAGCTCAATTACATTCTTGGCAGCCTATGAGGCTCATAGGGTAAACTTTTTATAACAATTATCAATATCAGCCAATTTTTCAGAATGGGCAAGAATAAACTTCAATAGTTCCAGGATGAGTTTTCAGTCTTCCAAAGGTTCTCTCTGGCTAACTGCCATGGAGAATATTGTAGGAGCATGAAGAGTGCAGTTTTATGCAACACTCTAGAAATCAGTTAACTTTATGTTTAGTTAGATTGTGAAGATTTTATCAAGCTGAATTAACTATTTAATGCTGTTTTAGGGTGCTGTTTCTTTTTGTGAGATATGGAAACTGTTCATTTTCTTGTGATATTTTATATACAGGACTGCAGCTGTGTGTGTGTGTGTGTCTGTGTGTGTGTATTTGTGTGTGTGTGTGTATAAGTATTATCTAGCAATGTTTAGAGGTTGGCCTATCATTGACTCTGTCATAAAACTGTCATGGATGAAAGAGAGAGAGCATCCTACTGATGGGCTACAGGCTCAGTAAGAACCCGGAACATTTGGATGTGTTTATTGGGGTTGAAATTTTTGTTAGGAGTAGAATTGATATTCAGGGTGATTTGAAATGATATTAAGTTCTTAAACCCAGGAATGGCTAAATCCTGTCATTATCCAGCATTCTTTATATTTTGTAACATCAGGTACATCATTATACAAGGAACTATTAATTATAAACACACACAACTCTATTATTCACTGAATGTCCATAACCACAAAAGTGAAATTCTTTCTTCAGTTGTAATAAGGCATTTAGATTTCTTTCAAAGTTTAAGTGAAAACTTTCCTTTCCTTAAAAATCTAAATTTTAACACCATGCTGCTCTAAAAACTAAAGCAAATATTTTATATAAAAGAGAAGAGGGTGAGAAGCCATAAGTATCCTCTTGCCTCTCAGCCAGGCTTTAATGTGTTCAACCCACGGAGGCAGGAATTTAAAAAAGGCACCAGAGGGCTTCCCTGGTGGCGCAGTGGTTGAGAGTCCGCCTGCCGATGCAGGGGACACGGGTTCGTGCCCCGGTCCGGGAAGATCCCACATGCCGCGGAGCGGCTAGGCCCGTGAGCCATGGCCGCTAAGCCTGCGCGTCCAGAGCCTGTGCTCCGCAACGGAAGAGGCCACAACAGTTGAGAGGCCCGCATACCGCAAAAAAAAAAAAAAAAAAAGGCACCAGAGACCACATGGAATTCCATGGAATTTCTTCTTAGGAATTCAACCACAGAGATTCTGGAAGCATAAGAAACAGCAATACCTCAACCATGACCTTTGAACATAGTGACCCCTCACATTAGTAATTGTTTAATTTGGTTTATACAAATATAGTTATTAAATATGGAGTGTCTTAAAGGAGCTAACACACCTCTTTCAATAAATACAAATTATAGTTTACAATATGCCCCAAGAGTAGTGCACCATCATTTTTATAAAATGTTAATATATCCCCCTATTACTAGAAAAAAAGAAAAAGTATGGTGGAAATAATCACAATTGAGGTTTTGTGAAATATTTCATCATAGTAAAATATCTGAATATCACTACAGTAAATGTAAACAGTCAAATATGTTTAGCTTTGTTTAACAATCTCATAACTTTTTGCTGATGGATCAGTTTTAGTGAAATTTGTGTTAGAGTCTTTGAAGCATATTTTGAAATACAGCATATCTTTTAATCTTTATGTGAATTGGTTTCATTTACTAACATTTGGAGGAGATCTCTTATTCTGAGGGAATCTGATGGGAATTCTGAAGAGTGTTTGAAAAGTGGTAATTGTGGCACTTTGGGAAATGCTGGGAGAGGGCCAACCTGAGGGCCACAGGTGCTTTTCCCAGCCAGCAAGGAGGCTTAAAAGCAAGAAAGCTTTCTAGCACTGTGCCAGGAGTTGAGCTAGGGCCCTCAATAAAAGGGAATTGGATTTATCTGTAGATAAATATAACATTTCTTTGTTCTTTTCTATTTAAAAGATACACACGTTGTGATATATACCTCTAAAAAAACTCTGTCAATCCTACAGAGAAAGGGGTCCAGGGAACTCCTTCCACCTCCAATTTATTAATACTACGTTAAAAATGTGTATTACTTTTAAGAAATTTAAACACGACAGTTAAAATACAAACATTAAACTTATAAGCAGTCAAAAATTATGCAAAAGAAATACAAATACTATGAAATTCTACTTCTGCAAAATCTTGGGTAACAATCTGAAGGTGGAAATCTTGATGATATACAACATTTAATGAAGTTTCAGAATCTATTTCTGCTACTGCAAAGAAATGTCATCATCAACAGTACAGAAATAAAAATTTAATAATTCGATGCATGTTGCATAAAGGAATATTTTGCAGCCATTAAAAAAAATGTAAAATAATATGAAAGAATCTAGCATAACCTTTTCTATCATTAGGGTTAAAATTGGTGTACAAAAGTTCATCCAGTCTGATTTAAAATGCTTAATATAAAAAGATAAAGCTAATTGTATTATCTTTGTCAGGGTTTTCTAGAGATACAAGACCAATTTTCTTCCTATCTATCTATCTATCTATCTATCATCTGTCTATCTATCCATCTATGTATCTATCTAGAGAGGGAGGGAGGGAGGGAAGGAGGGGGAGGGAGAGAGAAGGAGAGAGAGGGAGGTTAATTTATTATAGAAATTGGCTCATACAGCGATGGAAGTCAAGAAGGCCCGCAGTCTTTCATCTGCAAGCTGGAGAACCAGGAAAACTAATGGGTTTCATTCAGTCTGAGTCCAAAGTGCCACAGGACCACTGATGTCTGAGGGTAGGAAAAGAGTTGCCCCAACTCAAGCAAAAAGAGCAAATTCACTCTTCTCTAGCCTTTTTGTTCTATTCAGACCCTCATTTGAATGGATACTACCCACCTACATTGGTGAGCTTCTTTACTCAGTCTTTCTCAAATGCTAATCTCTTCCGGAAACATCCTCACAGACACAGCAAGAAAAAATGTTCTACCACCTATTTGGGAATCCCTTTGCCCAGTCAAGGTGACACATAAAGTGAACTATCACAAGAACTCATAGAATTTTAATTTCTTTTCTAATATTTTCATTAATTTCTAAAGTGAGTTGTGTTACCATTTAAGTCATAAATACAGGGGAAGGATTCTTCAAAGATGGGTCTAGGTAGGAATTTATCTCCCTAACTAGACAACAATTGTACTGGCAGAATCTGTCTGATATAACTCTTTTGAAATTCTGGAGTCTGTTGAAGGTTTGTAACTTCTAAGGGGAGGGTTTGGATAGCAAATTGCAGATAACAGTCAATTTCAACTCTTAGTACAGTACCAGTTACCCCTCCTTCACACCTCAACCTGGGAAAGGAGGCAGTGCACATGTTACAGGAGAAGCTTGCAGGAGCCAGTGTGGACAAAAAGCACCCTGTCTTCCTTTGGAGATCAGTGTTCTATTTGCTGATTGTTGCTTCTGATCACAGAGGTGCAGAGAAAGAGGTGGTGGTCATTGTTGTTATACCTACCCCACTGTTGTAAGGCCCTCTCCTTTTGGCTGAAGTGACTTCTAGTGATATTTAAAGGGCCAGCACCTTCCACCCCTGCCCCCTCCCTCTTTTTGTTCTTTTTCTCCTTTTGGGAGCCAGACATTGAAGACTGATATATTTAAAATCAACTGCCTATATATAGGGCAATTAGAAAGTCACTACACATGCCTAGGGAAAAGCACAGGATCAAAAAAGACCTGAAAAACCCATAAGCTTACACCTCAGTGATCTTTAGCACAGGAACAGCCTATAACAATCAAAAACAAAAGATAAAAAAACAGAAAACCCTGAGGAAGGAGGAGAATCTGGTTTCCAGAGTTACCACACTACTACATTTAAATGACCAATTTTCAACAAAAACTAAAAAGGCTTAAAAAGTATAGCCTATTCAAAGAGAAAAAAAGTAAATTTGTTAGGTCACAAATTAAGTCTCAGTGGATTTTAAAATGTAGGTATCATACAAAGTATCTTCTCTGATCACAATGGGATAAAGTTAAAAATCAATAACAGAAGAAACACTGGAAAATTCACAGATTTGTGGAAATGAGACAACACACTGTTTAAAAATTAATGGATCAAGGCAGAAATCACAAGGGAAAGTAAAATATACTTAGATATAAATGAAAATGAAAACACAGCATGCCTCTAAATATATTGGATGCAGTGAAAGCAGTGCTAGGGGAGAAGTTTATAAATATCAGCAGTTACATTAAGAAAAAAAGAAAGCTTTCAGATCAACAACCTAATTTTATAACTTAATGAACTAGAAAAAGAAGAAAAAACTAAACCCAAAGCTAGAAGAAGGAAGGAAATCATAAAAGAGCAGAGAAAAACTAAATAAATAATAGAAAAAAAGTAGAAAAAAACCCAGTGAAACCAAAAGTTTATTCTTCAAAAAGATCAACAAAATGGACAAAGTTTTAGGGATTTCCCTGGAGGTCCAGCAGTTAAGACTTCGTGCTTCCACTGCAGGGGGCACGGGTTTGATCCCTGGTTGGGGAAAAAAGATCCCTCATGCCACGAGTTACAGCCAGAAAAAAAAAAAAAAGGACAAACCTTTAAATAGATGGACTATTTAGAAAGAAATAGAGAGAAAGATAGAGAAAATATTCAAATCACTAAAATCAAATGAAAGTGGGGACATTACTAGTGGTTCTACAGAAATAAAAAAGGATTTAAGAGAGTACTATGAACTAGTGTACATCAACAAATTGGATAACCTAGATGAAATGTACAAATTCCTAGAAACATAAAACCTACCATTAATAAATGATGAAGAAATTAAAAATCTGAATAGAGCTATAACTAGTAAGAAGATTGAACCAGTAATCAAAAATCTCCTAACAAAGAAAAGCCCTGGATCTAAATGCTTCAATGGTCAATTCTACCAAACTTTAAAGAAGAAATAGCATGAATCCTTAAAGAAAATATGAATAAATGGAAAGATATACCATATTGATGGATTGGAAGACTTATTAAGATGTAAGTACTGGGCTTCCCTGGTGGCGCAGTGGTTGAGAGTCCGCCTGCCGATGCAGGGGACACGGGTTCGTGCCCTGGTCCGGGAGGATCCCACATGCCGCGGAGCGGCTGGGCCTGTGAGCCATGGCCGCTGAGCCTGCGAGCATCCGGAGCCTGTGCTCTGCAGGGGGAGAGGCCACAGCAGTGAGAGGCCCGCGTACCGCAAAAAAAAGATGTAAGTACTACTCAAAGTGATCTACAGATTCAATGAAATCCTTACTAAAATCCCAGCAATGTTTTTTGCAGAAGAGAAAAGACCATCCTAAATTTCATACGGAATCAAAAGGGACCACGAATAGCCAAAAGAGTCCAGGACAAGGGAACAAATTTGGAGGACTCAAATTTCCTGATTTCAAAACTTACTACAAAGCTACAGTAATCAAAACAGTGTAGTACTGGCATAAAGAAAGACATATATAACAATGGAATAGAATAGAGAATCCATAAGTAAACCTTAACATGTACGATCAAATGATTTTTGGCAAGAGTGCAGAAATATTCATTGGAGAAAGGACAATTTTTTTGACAAATGATGCTGGGAAAACTGGATATCAACATGCAAAATATTGAAATCGGACATTTACTTAACACCATAGACAAAAACTGTACATGGTGTTAGGTAAATGTATATGTTGATGTACACTAGTTCATAACTCAGAATGGAGCCATGACCTAAATTGAAAACTTAACACTATAAAAATCTTAGAAGAAAACATAGTACAAAAGCTTCACAACATTGGATTTGACAATGATTTTTTGTGTATGACACCAGAATCACAGATGAATAAAAGGAAAAATAGACAAATTGGGCTTCATGAAAATTTTTTTAAATGTACACCAAAAGACACTATCAACCGAGTAAAAGGTAGCCCCCAGAATTGGAGAAAATATTTGAAAATCATGTATCTGATAAGGGATATCCAGAATATTTAAAGAACTCCTAAGACTCAAGCACAAAAATACCAAACAATCAGATTCAAAAATTGGCAAAGAACTTGAGTAGACACTTTTCTAAGGTATACAAATTGTCAATAAGCTTATCAAAAGATGCACAAAATCACTAAACACTAAGGACGTGGACATGCAAGTCAAAACCATGATGCGATATCATCTCACATGCATTAGGACGGTTTCTGTACAAAACAAAACAAAACAAGCAAGCAAACAAACTCAGAAAATAATGAGAGTTGGCAAAGATGTGTAGAAATTGGAATCCTTGTGCACTACTGGTGGGAATGTGAAATTGTACTGTCACTGTGGAAAACAGTATGGAGGTTCCTTTAAAAATTAAACATAGAATTACCATATGATCCAGAAATTCCACTTCTGGGTATATCACCAAAAGAATTGCAAGCAGAGTCTTTAAAAGATATTTTGTACATCTGTGTTCATAGAAGTATTATTCACAATTGCTAAAACATGGAAACATTTCAAGTTCCCACCGATGAATGCTATGTACATGCAATGAAGTATTATTTATCTAAAAATGAAGGAGACTCTGGCACTAGCTAGAACTTGAATTAATCTTGAAGTCATTTTGCTAAGTAAAATAAACCAGTCACAAAAAGACCAATACTGTATGATCCCCCTTATATGAGTAGTGGAAATCATAGAGACAGAAAGTAGAATGGTGATTTCCGGGGACTGAAGGAAGAGGGATTAGTGAGTTACTGCTTAATGGATATAGAATTTCAGTTTTGCAAGATGAATAAAGGGTTCTGGAGATGGATAGTGGTAATGATTGCACACTGATATAAATGTACTTAATACTTCTGACTGTACACTTATAAAGATGGTAAATTTTATGAGTATTTTAACATAATAAAAAATTTAAAAAAGAACATAATTACTTTTTAAGTAAAAATACTCATGGATTAATCTTTGATATGATGACATGGGGTCTAGTGTAAGAGTAGGAGGACTTGGTTAAGCTTCCTCCATTATCATGGTCCTTTCGACCCTTTAGAGGTTACCACTCCATCCTTGCTGAGCTTCAGAGGTGGGTCTGCCTGCACCAGTCAAGCTGGGACTAGCTCCACTGTTAGCCAGACGCTCCCTTGGTTTCTGACCAGATTCTGATAGCTGACACCGATAAAGCTGGGAGAAGCACCCTACAGAACAGACATGGAGGTATCTGCTCCTGATTTTGCCATGTTCAGGTCTCAGTTACTTCCCATAATGAGACATTGCAAGGGCTTTCAGGAGTTACCCTTTCAACTCCTGCGTCTGTGTTCAGGACACCAGCCAGCACTGGGCGGGTTGTGTGCGGAAGGGGTTAGAGATCAGGTAGTAACATCTTCTGGAGCAGCTGTTTCAACTCTCATTGACAAATTGTACTTAAAATCTGTCCCCCATCAGAATTCTGACCCCACCATTCTCTTAATCGTCTAATGTTAGTCCTGTTAACTAAGTTCCCTGAGGCTCAGTTTTCTCTAATGTAACAACAGCCATTACTGTGAGAATTAAATAAGTATAAATGCCTAATAAAATTCCTTTCTTATTGTGGAAGTTAATAAATGTCATTTTTTAATATGCCATATAACTTTATTTTATTTTACTGACTAAATTTTAGTTGCCATTTTCTCCCCTTTATATTTCCAAGGAACATGGTAAACACTTAAGTAGTTGTTTGATTATTCTAACAATACATTGAAAAATTGTGTTTATTATTTTGTTAATTGTTTATCAGAATACTTGATAAGGACAAAAACTAGTGTGTGTTTTCTATATTATGTCTCATCTGTAAACAAATTACATACTAGTTTGTCGTATTTTTGCTTCCAGCTGTGCCCCAGAGCAAATATTATGAGGGTGAAATGCAGGTGAAGTGGGGTAGGAGTTACAGATGTGGCTCTTATCTGCTTAATGATGTCTATAATGTCATATTAGGAAGAGGGACAGGAAGGTTCATCTTTTTGAAGCAGAAACATAATTTTCAATGCAAGATATATCATGTTTTTTAAAAGATCATGGGAGACAAAAAAGGTGAAGTAAAATGCTTAAGGAGAGACATCTGTTCTCGCTGATTCTTTAACTCACTTTAAACTTGGAGAAACAAAGCAAAGTGACAGTTAACTCTTGTGTTTTGTCAGGCCTAGATCTTTAGCTCTTGTATAAAAGTAAGCAAGCAAGCTACCATCTGTGCAAACAGGTGGCTTGAATGATGTGGAGTATTAAAAAAATCATATTTGGAGCAATGGCAAGGAACAGAGAATTTAAGAAAACTCAAGAATTTCTTTAGTAACATGAGAAATGTGAACCATTGATTGTGTGAGTGTTAGAAGATAAAATGTGGAAATTAAAATGTGGAAATATTTGTCCAAAAGCCTCTTCATGATACACATATTCCCATAGTAATTCTATCATCAGTGCACTTACCCCAAGCAGCAGATGGCACACTATTACCCTTGTGGCTCCCTCAACAGACTAACTGAGGCCATCTTGGAAACAGTAGTAGGGAAGATGCCGTATGCCACAGCATTACTAAGGTATTGCTCACCCTTGACTTATTTATGACTTAGTAGTCACTCTCCTAGCTTCATAAAGGAGGTTCTTGAAGCCTTGAGGCTGAGTGGAAAGAAAAGCATACACAGACTGGAGGGTCAGCTTAAGGAACCAGTATAAGCATCAGTTATTAGTTGACAGACAGCCAGTGTTGCAAAAAATTGGACTGGATTTGGAATCCTCATCCAGGAATTTAATTGCTGATTTCTCAGTGTTTTCACCTAACTTCCTGTGGCTTTATTTTTGAGAAAATGAAGGGATTAGACAAGATGACCTCCTTGCTTCCTTCCAGCTCTTCAAAATATTTTAGAGCCCATTAGATTGGCAACATTATTTTTAGGACTCCTTTTATAGAAACAATCTGTGAAAATTACTGATAAAGCAATTAGGTACTCATATATCTGTATGACTAATGTTAAATATTCATAGTTTATTCACGATCTACTGTGTGTAGATCCCTGCATTAACAGAAGTGAGGATGAGAAGGTTCAAAGTAAAGGAGAAGGTGAATTATAGATAGCAACCATAATGCAGAAACAAACCATTTTTGTTTCAAAGACGTTGAAGAATTTAGCATTATTTCAAATAGTGGGAACAAATACCAGGTAAATATCACGTATATATATTTTTTCTATTCTACCGACAGTTTTGTTTTTAAAGCCAAAATAAATCTAAAAATGTATATTTTAAACTTTTGGCCTCTCAGCCGTCTCTTCTTTGGTCTTTATGTTTTTTCTGATTTATTTATCTTTTAATAAGAACTTTATTGAGGTAAAATTCATGTACCATAAAATGCACCCCTTTAAAGTATACAATTCATTGTTTTTTAATATATTCATAGAATTGTCCAACCATCGCCCCTATCTATTTCCAAAATATTTTCACTGCCCCCCATACTCATTAGCAGTCATTTCCCCTTTCCCTTTCCCCTTCTCCCCTGGCAACCACTAATCTACTTTCTATTTCTATGCATTTTCCTACTTGGACATTTCCTATACATTGAATTATATAACATGTGGCTC
Source organism: Lipotes vexillifer (assembly GCF_000442215.2). Lineage (NCBI taxonomy): Eukaryota > Metazoa > Chordata > Mammalia > Artiodactyla > Lipotidae > Lipotes > Lipotes vexillifer. The sequence goes on from NW_006783631.1 coordinate 488,088, forward strand.
CTTTAGATTTGCTTTTTTCAGTTCGATTGTTTCCAGGCTTCATCCCTCTTGTAGCATGTATCATCAGCTCCTTTATTGACAAATAATGTTCTGCTGTATGACTATATAACATTTTTAAATCTATTTATTAGTTTATGATATTGAGTTGGTTTCCTTTATCATTGGCTTTAGATCTTAATATTATTTTATTTCTTATATTATTGAGTGAATAATTAACCCTTGGAACTTCCTTCTATTCTTCTTGACTAGTTCTCATAAAATGTATATGGTGATTTTACAATGCACAAAATGGAAAGATTTAGAAATTAATTCAGTGAGACACATAAACACCAACTATGTACTCAGTTCTATTCTAAGTAATGTGGTAAATAAGGAAATTTGAATATTTCCTTTTAAAAAGAGTATGTGCACTTTTTAATGATTAATAACAATATCTGATAAGGATGGAATATAGGTCGAGTGGAGAATTATTTTTTAAAATGCTAGTTAAATCATCATAATCAGCTTTGCTACCTCCATCATCAACAAAGCCAGGATCACTCATTGGGCACATACGCTGTATAAGATATTGCATTTTTTGGCATACATTGGAGTGTTTTATATTCAAACAACTTAATTGGGACATGGTTTTTTCTTATTTCAAATTAGAAGAGTAAATTACAGATAGCTAATGTAACCAGACCCAAAATTAAATGCTTAGGAATAAGAAGAGTCAGATTTTATCCTAAATCTCTAAAACATACTCCATATATATGTGTGTCAGTGTGTGTATATATATATAACATAGTATTATACTATGTAATATATATTACATTATATATACTTATATATTGTACTATATAATATATATTACACTATGTATACTTATATACATACATGTACTATAAATATAGAATATATATGTGTATTTTATATATTTATATAAATTATATACTTGAAAAGGAATCATGGTGGAGGGACGGACTTTGAACTTATCCATGATGTTTAGTTTCAAGATTTGGTTGATCAGAGTTGGGATTGAGATCAGTGGTTTGAGGAAAAGAATCACAGTAATAAAAAGCATCCTTTCCACTGCAATGCTGTGGTACCACTAAATGATTTTAAATCACATGTTTAGAGTTTATCCTTATTGGCAAGACTCATTTGTAATTTCAGTCCATACCTTGGCAAATCTGGTCTCTCTTAACAACTCAACAGGAGAGTTGAAACTTTGATGGAGATTTGTGATTCTTCCAGGACATACATGTACATCTCCTCAGCAGTATCAGATTGATCTGTTGCCAATATGTTTTCTCCCCTCTTAGGAGAGTGAATCTCTGACTACACATCCTGGCAAACCCACACATTCCTCCTGCCAGGCTTCCCCAGTGGGCCACAAAAAGTCTTATGCTTTCAGGCAAAATCATTTTTCTCTAAGGGAAGTGTGACTTGGGAATATGGCAAGGCCCCAAATAACCTGGAAAGTTTCCTCAGAATTTTAACAATTACTGAAATATATTTCCTTTTATGGACCCATTCTTCTGCTACAAAGTACCCATCACACACACACACATACACACACACACATAATCAATTGTGCTGCACTTTCCTGCATGATAAAATGCCAGTGTATGGTAGGTTTGGAGAGGCATTGTTTTTGTTGTAAATAACACCCTTCATAAATAAAATCAGTCTTCATTAATGCACATACACTGTATAATAGATCTGTTACCTATTTCACTTATCCAAACTTGACCTTATTCTGGCATCCACAGGATTATTTCTTTTCTTAAAATCAACACATACCCAACACTCAGCAGGAGTGGACATGAGATTTAGTCCTGTGCCTGTTAGTACATCACATACCCCTAACATGCAGGGCAAGAATGTTTACCTGGCCCAATCAGGACCAGAGACAGCAGCGAAACTCTGATTGAGTATCCTAGAAAAAGAATCTTAATTTTTCCTGTTGGGCTTGAAAGTGAGAGGCCATGAGGTTTTAGTGATATTTGGATCATGAAGGGAAAGCCTGTCTGAATAGAGCAATCTGAAAAACTATAAGATAGTACACTTGGCCTGATGAAATTTGAGCCCTTGCATCAACTGGTACCTTGAAGCCAGACATACAATAAAATACTTTTTAGACTTAAATCCATTTGGGTCAGGTCTTCCAATACTTGAAACAGAAATAATCCTTTAATTTGTTCCCAATTCCTACCCTTATATATAAAATAGTAACAACTTATCCATGTGTTCTTATTTGATCAATCTTCTCCTAAGAGCATGAATTAGTATAATAGCTGTTTATAGTTAGATAAATTTCATCTTAAGCATATGACAGAATATGATTAAGTTCATTATACAACTTGGACTCATCAGCATTTTTCTTTAATCAACTGAGTTTTTCTAATGAACTTTAACAGTGTTTAAAAAAGAAAAATACAAACAAAACTAAATATGCTTGAGAAGTGATTTAATCCAAACTCAAAAACCAAAATTATTGCCCAAAGTTATTGCCTCTGTCCACTAAACTTAGCCATAGAACTAACTAGAGTTTTCTTATATTGGTAAATATCCTATAAGTGTTTTAATATATTTTATATTTCTGTTATAATCCCCAGAGTCTGATTGTCTTTCAGTATGTGAATTTTTAAGCAGTACTTTTGTCACTTATTTCAATATTTTTTCTGTTTAAATCAACACAATACTTCCATTTCATTCAACTAAGTCAATTTCCTATTCAATTAAGTCTTACCTTATGGTTCAGTTATATACTACTTGGAGTGCGGTGATCAATTTTAATCTCTAGAGATTTAATTGAAAATGAAGAAATTGATAAAGGTATGCCATTATGCACTTGAAAAGTCACAGCATCTGTTGTTTAGATGTATGAATTAGTTGTACAAAAAAAAATTTCCTCAGTGCTACTTTGTAAAACTATGTTCAGGACTAAAATATCTACATTTACTTTATTCTTTTTTTTTTTTTTTTTTTTTTTTTTTTTTTTCGGTATCG
>NW_006783631.1:491166-498447 GCF_000442215.2 Lipotes vexillifer
TTTTTTGCGGTACGCGGGCCTCTCACTGCTGTGGCCTCTCCCATTGCGGAGCACAGGCTGCAGACGCGCAGGCTCAGCGGCCATGGCTCACGGGCCCAGCTGCTCCACGGCATGTGGGATCCTCCCTGACAGGGGCCCCGTGTACCCTGCATCGGCAGGCGAACTCTCAACCACTGTGCCACCAGGGAAGCCCACTAATTTATAATTTTAAGAGAAGAAAAAGGGATACACAACATGACGTACTTTGAGATTTCAACTGCACGTTTGTAACGAAACACATTAAAATTTTCATAGTTATTTTTCCTTGGTATGTTGGCATTATACAAATTTTCTATGTTGCACGTATATTACTTTAAAATCAGAAAAGAAACAAAAGTTACTGTCTTTGATAATATACGTCTTGTTCTTTTGTTATCTTGAATGTTCTAATATTAAACATAATGAGAAAAACATTTTCATAGGATGAGGATCTGCCTAAGATAAACTGGCACTAGACAGGGAAAGGTAACAGATTCATCTGTCCATTCAACTGGAAGACCAATTTCAAGACATTGCATCTTGATAAGAAGGAATAGCCTTATCAAATATATTGGAGAGTAAACATGTTTGTAGGTGGAACAATGTCAATTGTTAATGGAAATTGACTAAAGTGTATGGACTGGCCAGAAAGGATCCAAGTAGCTAAATCTGCACAGATACAAGTATTATAGATAGATAATTATATATATATATATATATATATATATATATATATATAATACTATTTATATATTATTGGTAGATAACAGAGATATCTAAATAGTGGATTTCAGAACTTCAAATGGCAGTCAGTGTTGCAAGATTAAAGCATAAATTGAATGTGTAGAGTTAATGTTAATTTTGAGTCTCTAATTTACAAGTTTGGTGCAAGATTATTTGATTTATGATTAAGTTAATGAAATGTCACTGCAATTTGAGACCGTGTTATTGATATAGAAATTAATATTAAAATTAAAACCTTGAGAGAAAAAGGGGAAGTGTTTAGAATTGAGGAAGGATAACTTGTAAATGAGTAACTGTGAATGATCTGAGATTTTACTCTTCTTGTCTATATATATATATATATATATATATATATATATATATATATATATATAAACATGAAGCCTTTGGATCAGAGACAAAGAGAGTTTGTGGTGAGGACCAGATGGTACCTTCTCATACAGTGAGGTGCCTTACAGGAATGGAACTCCATAATAAGAAAACACTTACCTTGCATAGGATTGCTGGTGACCTGCCCATCCTCCAAATCTTCATTTGGAAGCTGAGATCAGCCCAGATTAATCTTTCCAGAATAAGGAAACATGGAGACAAGTTAGTGGCTAAAACAAAAAATTAGACAAGAGAAGAGTGATTTAGATATTTTCCTAGGCTCTTATTTTTTCTTTATATTTTGCAGTTTACATGTTACCTTAAAATAAGATCTATTCTTTGTATGTGTCACTGCCGCGTAGACTTCTAGACTTTTAAGATCATAGAAACACAACCAACATTTATGTTCATTTCACATGAGGTGCTCAGTGAAGAGAAGGCATGAATCTGTTTGTCTTCTTTTTGCCTGCTGACTACAGTAGACTGGACCACTCAAGCAGAGATAGTTGAGTATATGAGTCTGGAGTTAAGAAAGCTTTGGTAAAGCCCTAGTGATTTCTGATGGTTTTAACTGAAGAAAGTTAAGAACCAGTTACAAGTGGTATTTATGCTACTGCTGTGCAAACAAATCTTCTGGTGGTAGAGGTATTTGAAATTCTAGAGAGTGGTGTTTAATTTTTCTCTTATGTGATTTTTTGCAAATAATCTAAAGAATGAAATGATCCTATGAAAACTGCTGCTATTCACATTTTAGCTACAGATCAAAAAAACATCATTTAGTTTAGTGGCCATCAAGTGGAAAGGGCTGTTTACCACTGGAAGTTCCATTCATAGGATTGACATTTCCATATGAATTAATGATCATTACTTAGAATTATGACAACTTTTAAATGAAGATGGCCTTTATTCTGGTTATTTTTTAGAAAAATGCATTTATTTTGTACATCTATCTTTATCCTAAATATTTACCAGGAATGCAAATCATTTTAAGGTAAATATATCTCTCATGCCAGATTGGAAAGCAAAAATTCTTTCAAGTAAGTAGATATTTTGGGGATCCAAAAGTAATTCTTCTAGTGACATTGCAGTGATTGGTGACTAAACTAATATTTCTAAATATGGTAAGTAAAAAATATGATCTTTGAATGAAGCAAACAACCAACACAGAAGTCAGCAGATTTTTCTTTAAAGGATCAGAGAGTAAACGTTTTAGGTTTTATGAGCTATATACTCTGTGCTGCAGCTATTAAAATCTGCCATTGTAGTGCAAAAGCAGCTACAATAAGTAAATGAATAAACATGACTGTGGGCCAAATTTGGTGCACCTCAACTTAGGTTTGTAAGGTTGAGTTAAAGAAAAATTATTTTGCCACATGTTAAAATAGTAAGGAAGACCTCATTCAAGACTATTGCAATAGAGGGTAGACTATTGCAATAGAGGGAAGACAACTAAACTCAACTCTAAATACAGCAAAGATACCTAGGGATTTATAGCCAAGAAGCAGAGTGTGAGGCAGAGTACATGGAAAATTTCTAAGAGGACATATCAAGGGTAGTCACTAAGCTGACTTAGCAGGATTCTTGCTAGCAGTGAACAGTCAAGGTCTAGTGAAGAAGAGGGGTCAGAGGTGCCCAACTAAATTTTGGTCAAGAAGGGAGTCCTTGTCAATAGTGCTAAATGCATTTCTAAATAAAGTTATACATGGAAAAATAAAATATAATTGATAAATGTAGTGAAAAGACTTAATCTTGTACCAGAGAAAAATATTGTTGAGGTCTTTCAGTGGGATAGGTGCCATATTGTGTACTCTAGAAGTTATAAACTGAATACTAGTTCCCCCAAATTACCACCAAGATAACCTGTTAAACATGATGAAGCACAGCTGAATTTGTTGCTTTACCTTCGTAAAGAAGATCAGTTTCTTCACCAAGAGTAAGCAGCATATTACCCAAAGGGAATGGTGAAAGAGAGATGTTTATGAGGTTTGGGGGGATCTGGTTTGACAGGTCTTTCAAGAAGTAGTATTGATTAGGATTGGTTGAAATTTGAGTTGTAAAAGTTGAGGATTGGTGAATTTAGGGAGGGGAGGGTTAGGGAGAGACTCCTGAATATTAGACAGTCATTTGGTTGAGTTATGTATTGTTCTGAGAAAGAGATGTTTACTTCAGTGAGCACTAGTTGAGTAGTCTATTTTTCAAATAAATGGGTTTTCAGAAAGTTCCTGAAAAAAAAAAAAAGGGATGAAGTTATTTGCAACCTCATGTTACCAGCAAGAATTTTCTGAAATATTAAAGCCGTATTAATACAGACACTTGAATAGTAAATTCATGTTAATGTAGATCGTGGGATGTGTGGGTGTGGATTGTTTCAGTTCTGAAAGGAATAAGAAATAGGGCCTTCTAGAATTTCTAAAGTAATTGAAAACCCAAAACAAACACATGAAAACTAAATAAAAATAGACAGTAAAATTATTTGAAAGAAATTATATGATTAAATATTAAATGACTGGTCGAAGAGCTCAGAAAAGAGAGACACTGAGTGAGGACTTTAGAAGTGTCGGGAATCTAACAGTGCTTTGGGAAAGGTGGAAATTCTGAACAGGACCTGGCCATTGGTTACCGGGCATCATAAGGAAAATAGAGTGGGAATGAAGTATGAGTTGTGTGGACAACTGTAAACAACAGATGATCAGAACTTTTTATAGGGTATCAGGAGATAATAAGTAGGGAAATACGTGTTGAAGACATGGAGTGAGTAACCTGAGTGTTACAATCACTTTCAGAGCAAATGAGAGCATTCAGAGTGTTGTTTAGGATGTGTTAGACTATGTGATGGGAATAAACTAGAGGCATAGAGAACACTGAAAAAACTAAAACAATCTTCCAAGTGAGAGGCTTTATAGCCTCTGTATAGGAGATCTATATATATGTGTATATATATATGTATCCATCTATATAGGAGATGAGATAGGAAGATGTAATGAACTTAAGCATATATATATATATATATATATATATATATATATAGAACCTTGAGGGAGGGTGTAGCCAAAAATATAATGAGTTTAATTTTAGTCTACTGAGTTTTATGTATCTGCAAGTCATTTATGTCATCTAGCATAGAACTGGAAACAAAACCAGCATACGGGAGAGGTCAGGGTTCAAAAGTTTAAGAATCAATATAGGTTCATTCTCTAAGTCTGTGAGTTTGTTCTGTTTTGCAAATGAGTTCATTTGTATCATTTTTTTTAGATTCTGCATATAAGTGATTATCATAGGATATTTGTCTTTGTCTGACTTACTTCACTTAGTATGATCATCTCTGGGTCCATCCATATAGCTGCAAATGGCATTATTTCATTCTGTTTAACGGCTGAGTAATATTCCATTGTATATATGTACCACATCTTCTTTATCCATTCATCTGTCCATGGACATTTAGAGAATGAACTTCTGGTTTCCAGGGCGGGGGAGGGTGGGGGAGGGATAGATAGGGAGTTTGGGACTGACATGTACACACTGCTATATTTAAAATAGAAAACCAACAATGACCTACTGTAAAAATAAATAAATAAATATTTAAAAAGTAAAGAGAAAAAAAAAGAATCAGTATAAGTAGGTCTGAGTAGAAATGACCAGTTAGAGAATAGCAGCTGGAAAAAAAAAAAGCTCAGAATTTAGCTTTGGAGTATGTCTTTGTTTAGATAGCAATTGGATGAGTAGAATGTATAGAAATTTTTGAAGAAAGGATTCCAGGACAAGGTAATGCTTCAAAGGCAAGAACAGATTTCAAAATCCTTCTGTTCATTGTAATTGTCACAGACTGCAAAGTTGAGTGCGGTGGGGACTAAGCATGCAGAAAGAGCACATTAAATTTGGTTATCACAGCTCAGTGTTGATGTTGGCAGTTTGCTATTTCAGGAGATTGAGGACTGCAACTGTGCTTCAGGGAGATACAGAGAATTACATGTATGGTGGACACACGGGATAAGGCTGAAACCCCTTGTACAAAAGATTTACTGAGGCTTATTGTGAAAGGACAAAAGCCTGGGAGGGAGCAAAAGAACTGAATGAGGGTGATCATTATTATTTTTTAATATAGAGAAGAAATATACAACATGAAAAGTACAAGTAAATGGCAAGAGGTAGATATTTAAGAAATATCAGAAATCAAAGATATTTAAAAGCACGGAGCATCCTGATTTGGCTACAAAACAGCTCTTTTGCCTTTCAAAAGAGAAAGATCACCTCTTTCCAGAAGTCTGGGGGAACGGAAGAGTGTACATGGAATGAGATTTTGAGGTAAACACAAAGGACAACTAAGTCATTTCAGATGGCCTCAATTTTCTCAGGTAAATATATGGAGCCTGGGGTTCCTTAAAAAGTGAGGAAAATTTCTATATAGTTGTGAGCAGTGTTTTAGGAGAGATGGGTAAAGGCCTGCTGTGTTTCAACTATGATTAGCTCATAGTCTAGATTTACCACTGATATCTTTAAATAATGATTAAATCTTAACTTGATATTTAATAAATCCTTCCTAAATTTATTTGAACATTTTCAGTGATTATCATTTCATTATTTTGTTTTACTGTTTTTTCTAATATTTTCAGTTTGTGAATTTAAAAAAATGGATGCTATAGAATTTTTATTTTAGATATGTTAAAAATAGGTTTTTCAGGCAAAAATCATATTTGTATTAAAATGTTTCAAACAACCAGTTTGCCAGGATTTTTCCTTTTTGAAAATTCTCTCCACAGATAGATGATAGAGGGATAGATTTAATTTTGAAAGATTAAAAGCAAATGTATAAATTAATGCATCATTACATTACCAATGATAACATTAAAAAATAAGATGACTTTATATTGATATTCATGGGAGGTGAATTTTGTCAGCTGTCAACACCCAGAATAACTGTTATGCAAAGTTGAGTTTATTACCTATTGCAGTCAGGGAGGACAACATTTTGATAGTCTTTGTAGGTCCAGAAAGAGAGGTTGGTGGGGTGGGTTGGGGGTTGTGTATAGGGCTGGAAATCTAGATGTGAATTGTTAAGACAGGTATTTCAGTGTGAGGATCTGATCGAAGATGGGTGCATTTCATGATGTAATGGCCTAGGAGGGGTGCACACAGAGAGGCAAGCATCTTGAGGTGACGCTTAAGTTAACAGTTGTTTGATAATTTAGAAATCTGCTCAGTTTTAGGAGCTTATGGTTCAGATAAATCACTTTTCAGCAAGTTTATGAAAAAAAATTAAGTTTTTACTGATTTACAGTCTCATCTTCATGGGCAAGAACTAAAAGTAAAATCTTATGGATGTAGGTCCTGACAGTTGGGGTGGATGCAGAGGCCTCTGTTCTCAATTTCAACAGCAAACTAGAATGTGAAGTCCATTACTACTTGCTTTGAGTGGACTAGGTATAAAATAAAATGTTGCCTTTACTGGAAAGAACTTAAACTAGGATATAGTACCATTTTTCCTTTTGCTAGACAAATTATGGAAAAAGGAATTGGAGGGAAATGTCAGGAGTTTGGATGGTGGGGGGCAGACACTAAAAGTATCATTACATTCTTACAGCTCAGGATGGAGGGGCATGACAGTGATTCTACCTTGTCACATCTTTTCATTTAAAAAAAAAAAAAAAAACCTGACTGAATATGTGTTCAGGATAATTGACTCTTAATGTTCAATGAGCTGAAAAGGAAGAAAGATTATTTAAGCAAAGTACTGTATAGACATGTATAATACAGTGTTTTAAGAATGTTTCAAGTACACTTACCTTAATCTTCTTGCGTTAATGCACTTTACTCATTGATCTTATTCACTCATATTTCATTACCTAATATTAAACAAAATATGAGGTGACAGTTTTGAAATATATTTCCAGAAAGTAATTTATTAATGCAATATTAGGAGTTTCAAAACTGGGAGATTCCACTAGCGATTATAAATCAAACAGTAAAGCAGGATAAATATGACACACAGAAGACCAGATTTTAAAGACCAAAAAAATTAAAGAGAATTAATACAGGCAGATATTAGATGCTTTTAAAATAATTCATGCAGAAATCTGTATTAAATATTAGACTGGAGGGCTTCCCTGGTGGCACAGTGGTTGAGAGTCCGCCTGCCGATGCAGGGGATACGGG
>NW_006783631.1:498560-524433 GCF_000442215.2 Lipotes vexillifer
AAAAAAAAAAAAAAAAAAAAAAAAATTAGACTGGAGAGTTACAGCTGAATTAAAACAAAAAAAGGTTTCTCCCACTAATGCAACATTGAAAGTCTAATAGTAAAATTTGCAGGAGTACAGATCCAAGGGATTTATAAATCTCAAATCTCTATAGATGTTTTTCAAGTCTAAATAATTATCCAATGAAATTTACTTTAAAACAATTAAATGTAAAGAGATGAAATGGAAAAACCTACAACCAAGATTACTCTACTGAGCAAGGATCTTATTTAGATTCAACAGAGAAATTAAAATCTTTACAGACAACCAAAAGCTAAGAGAATTCAGCAGCAGCAAACCAGATATACAAAAATGCTAAAAGAACTTCTCTAGGCAGGAAACACAAGAGAAGGAAAAGACCTACAATAACAAACCCAGAACAATTAAGAAAATGGTGATAGGAACATACATATCGATAATTACCTTAAATGTAAATGTATTAAATGCTCCAACCAAAAGACATAGACTGGCTGAATGGATACAAAACCAAGACCCATATATATGCTGTCGACAAGAGACCCACTTCAGACCTAGGAACACATACAGATTGAAAGTGAAGGGGTGGAAAAGGATATTCCATGAAAATGGAAATCAAAAGAAAACTGGAGGAGGAATTCTCATATCAGACAAAATAGACTGTAAAATAAAGACTATTACAAGAGACAAAGAAGGACACTACAAAATGATAAAGGGATCAATCCAAAAAGAAGATATAACAATTGTATATATTTATGCACCCAAAATAGGAGCACATCAATACATAAGGCAAATGCTAACAGCCATAAAAGGGGAAATTAACAGTAGCATATTCATTGTAGGGGACTTTAACACCCCACTTTCACCAATGGACAGATCATCCAACATGAAAATAAATAAGGAAACACAAGCTTTAAATGATATATTAAACAAGGTGGACTGAATTGATATTTATAGGACATTCCATCCAAAAACAACAGATTACACTTTCTTCTCAAGTGCTCATGGAACATTCTCCAGGATAGATCATATCTTGGGTCACAAATCAAGACTTGGTAAATTTAAGAAAATTGAAATTGTTTCAAGTATCTTTTCAAACTACAATGCTATGAGACTAGATATCAACTACAGCAAAAATTTGTAAAAATTACAAAGACATGGAGGGTAAACAATACACTACTGAATAACCAAGAGATCACTGAAGAAATCAAAGAGGAAATAAAAAAATACCTAGAAACAAATGACAATGAAAACATGATGACCCAAAACCTATGGGATGCAGCAAAAGCAGTTCTAAGAGGGCAGTTTATAGCAATACAATCCTACCTCAAGAAAAAAAAATCTCAAATAAACAACCTAACCTTACACCTAAAGCAATTAGAGAAAGGAGAACGAAAGAACCCCAAAGTTAGCAGAAGGAAAGAAATCATAAAGATCAGATGAGAAATAAATGAAAAAGAAATGAAGGAAACAATAGCAAAGATCAATAAAATGAAAAGCTGGTAAGCTGGTTCTTTGAGAAGGTAGACAAAATTGATGAACCATTAGCCAGACTCATCAAGAAAAAAAGTGAGAAGACTCAAATCAACAGAATTAGAAATGAAAAAGGAGAAGTAACAACTACAAGGGATTATGAGAGATTACTACAAACAACTCTGTGCCAAAAAAAATGGACAACCTGGAAGAAATGGACAACTTCTTAGAAGAGCACAACCTACCAACACTGAACCAGGAAGAAATAGAAAATATGAACCAACCAATCACAAGCACTGAAATTGAAACTGTGATTAAAATTCCTCCAACAAACAAAAGCCCAGGACCAGATGGATTCACAGGCGAATTCTATCAAACATTTAGAGAAGAGCTAACACCTATCCATCTCAAACTCTTCCAAAATATAGCAGAGGGAGGAACAATCCCAAACTCATTTTACGAGGCCACCATCACCCTGATACCAAAACCAGACAAAGATGTCATAAAGAAAGAAAACTACAGACCAATATCACTGATGAACATAGATGCAAAAATCCTCAACAAAATATTAGCAAACAGAATCCAGCAGCTCATTAATATCATCATGCACCATGATCAAGTGGGGTTTATCCCAGGAATGCAAGTATTCTTCAATATCCACAAATCAATCAATGTGATACACCATATTAACAAACTGAAGGAGAAAAATCATATGATCATCTCAATAGATGCAGAAGAACCTTTTGACAAAATTCAACATCCATTTATAATAAAAACCCTCCAGAAAGTAGGCATAGAGGGAACTTAACATGATAAAGGCCATATAGGACAAACCCACAGCCAACATTGTTCTCAATGGTGAAAAACTGAAACCATTTCCTCTAAGATCAGGAGCAAGACAAGGTTGTCCACTCTCACCACTGTTATTCAACATAGTTTTGGAATTTTTAGCCACAGCAATCAGAGAAGAAAAAGAAATAAAAGGAATCCAAATCAGAGAAGAAGAAATAAAGCTGCCATTATTTGCAGATGACATGATACCATACATAGAGAATCCTAAAGATGCTACCAGAATACTGCTAGAGCTAATGAATGAATTTGGTAAAGTAACAGAATACAAAATTAATGCACAGAAATCTCTTGCATTCCTATACATTAATGATGAAAAATCTGATAGAGAAATTAAGGAAACACTCCCATTTACCATTGCAACAAAAAGAATAAAATACCTAGGAATAAACCTACCTAAGGAGACAAAAGACCTGTATACAGAAAATTATAAGACACTGATGAAAGAAATTAAAGATGATACAAGCAGATGGAGTGATATACAATGTTCTTGGATTGGAAGAATCAGCATTGTGAAAATGACTATACTACCCAAAGCAATCTACAGATTCAATACAATCCCTATCAAAATACCAAAGGCATTTTTCACAGAACTAGAACAAAAAATTTCACAATTTTTATGGAAACACAAAAACCCTGAAGAGCCAAAGCAATCTTGAGAAAGAAAAGTGGAGCTGGAGGTATCAGGCTCCCGGACTTCAGACTACACTACAAGGCAACAGTAATCAAGACAGTATGGTACTGGCACAAAAACAGAAACATAGCTCAACGGAACAGGATAGAAAGCCCAGAGATAAACCCACTCACATATGGTCACCTTATTTTTGATAAAGGAGGCAAGAATATACAATGGAGAAAGGACAGCCTCTTCAATAAGTGGTGCTGGGAAAACTGGACAGCTACCTGTAAAACAATGAAATTAGAACACTCCCTAACACCATACACAAAAATAAACTCAAAATGGATTAAAGACCTAAATGTAAGGCCAGACACTGTCAAACTCTTAGAGGAAATCATAGGCAGAACACTCTGTAACAAATATCACAGCAAGATCCTTTTTGTCCCACATCCTAGAGAAATGGAAATAAAAACAAAAATAAATAAATGGGACCTAATGAAATATAAAACCTTTTGCACAGCAAAGGAAACTATAAACAAGACCAAAAGACAACCCTCAACATGGGAAAAAATATTTGCAAATGAAGCAACATACAAAGGATTAATCTCCAAAATTTACAAGCAGCCCATGCAGCTCAATATAGAAAAAAATAAACAGCCCCATCCAAAAATGGACAGGAGACCTAAATAGACATTTCTCCAAAGAAGATATACAGATTGCCAACAAACCCATGATAGGTTGCTCAACATCACTAATCAGTAGAGAAATGCAAATCAAAACCACAATGAGGTATCCCCTCACACCGCTCAGAATGGCCATCATCAAAAAAAATCTACAAACAATAAATGCTGGAGAGGGCGTGGAGAAAAGGGAACCCTCTTGCACTGTTGGTGGGAATGTAAATTGATACAGCCACTATGGAGAACAATATGGAGATTCCTTAAAAAACTAAAAATAGAACTACCATATGACCCAGCAATCCCACTACTGGGCATATACCCTGAGAAAACCATAATTCAAAAAGAGTCATGTACCACAATGTTCATTGCAGCTCTATTTACAATAGCCAGGAAATGGAAGCAACCTAAGTGTCCATCAACAGATGAATGGGTAAAGATGATGTGGCACGTATATACAATGGAATATTAGCCATAAAACGAACGAAACTGAGTTATTTGCAGTGAGGTGGATGGAACTAATGTCTGTCATACAGAGTGAAGTAGGTCAGAAAGAGAAAAACAAATACCATATGCTAATACATACATATGGAATAAAAAAAAAATGTTCATGAAGAACCTAGGGCCAGGACGGGAATAAAGATGCTGACCTACTAGAGAAGGAACTTGAGGACATGGGGAGGGGGATGGGTAAGTTGGGACAAAGTGAGACAGTGGCATGTACATATATACACTATCAAATGTAAAACCAGTAGCTAGTGGGAAGCAGCCGCATAGCACAGGGAGATCAGCTCGGTGCTTTGTGACCACCTAGAGTGGTGGGATAGGGAGGTGGGAGGGAGGCAGACACAAGAGGAAGAGATATGGGGATATATGTATATGTATAGCTGATTCACTTTGTTATAAAGTAGAAACTAACACACCATTGTAAAGCAATTATACTCCAGTAAAGATGTTAAAAAAAAAAAGAGTATTTTACTGGAACTATTTTCTATGTTGAAAAATATTCAACAACAGGTGAGTGATAAAGGAATGATGTCATATTCATGAATAGAACGCTGTGCAACTGTTAAAAGAATAAGGTAGACACGTGTACTGACATGAAACATTCTTTAAGATTATTAAATTTAAAAAGAAGTGCATCATCATGAAGCAGACATCAGTGGAACAGAATAGAGAGCCCAGAAATAAATCCACATACTTATGGTCAATTAATCTATGACAAAGGAGGCAAGAATATACCATGGAGAAAAGACAATGTCTTCAATAAGTGGTGCTGGGAAAACCAGACAGCTATATGTAAAATAGTGAATTTAGAACATTTCCCCACACTATATACAAAATTATATACAAATATAAACTCAAAGTGGATTAAAGACATAAAACATGACACCATACAACTCCTGGGAAAGTACATAGGCAGAACACTCTTTGACATAAATCACAGCAATATTTTTTGGATCTGTCTCCTAAAGCAAAGAAAACAAAAGCAAAAATAAACAAATGAGAGATAATTAAACCTAGAAGCTTTAGCACAGCATAGGAAACCATCGACAAAACAAAATGCCAACCTACTGAATGGGAGAAAACTTTTGTGAATGATATGACTGATAAGAGGTTAAAGAACTCATACAGCTCAATATTAAAAAAACAAACGACCCAATTAAAAAATAGGCAGAAGACCTGAATAGACATTTTTCCAAAGAAGACATACAGATGGCCAATGGGCACATGAAAAGATGCTCAACATCATTAATCATCAGAGAAATGCAAATTAAAACCACAGTGATATATCACCTCACACCTGTCAGAACGGCTATCATCAAAAAGTCAACAAATAACAAATGCTGGAGAGGATGTGGAGAAAAGGGAACACTTGTCCACTCTTGGTGGGAATGTAAATTGGTGCAGCCACTGTGGAAAATAGTATGGAAGTTTCTCAAAAAAACTGAAAATAGAACTGCCATATGATTCAGCAATTCCACTCCTCGGTATATATCTGAATAAACCAAAAACACCAATTTGAAAAGATACATGTACCCCAATGTTCATAGGAACATTATTTACAATTACCAAGGTATGGAAGCAACCTAAGTGTCCATCAACAGATGAAAGGATAAAGAAGATGTGGTATATACATGGATATACAGTATGTGGGTATACAAAGGAATACTACTTAGCCATGAAAAAGGAATGAAATTTTGCCATTTGCAGCAACGTGGATGGACCTGGAGAGCATTATGCTAAATGAAATAAGTCAGACAGAGAAAGAAAAATACTGTATGATATGACTTATATGTGGAATCTAAAAAATACAACAAACTAGTGAATATAACAAAAAAGAAACAGACTCACAAATATAGAGTACAAACCAGGGGTTACCAGTGAGGAGAGGGAAGGAAGGAGGGGCAAGATAAGGGTAGGGGATTAAGAGGTGCAAACTACTATCTATAAAATAAGCTACAAGAATATATTGTACAGTACAGGGAATATAGCCAATATTTTATAGTAATTATGAAGGGAATATAACCTTTAAAATTGTGATCACTATGTTGTATACCTGAAGCTTATATAATATTGTACATTATCTATACCTCAATTTTAAAAAAAACATTAAAAAAAGTGCATCATAAAAAAAAATGATGTGGCACACATATACAATGGAATAGTACTCAGCCATAAAAAGAAGTGAAATTGCGTTATTTGTATTGAGATAGATGGACCTAGAGTCTGTCATACAGAGTGAAGTAAGTCAGAAAGAGAACAACAAATACTGTATGCTAACACATATATATGGAATCTAAAAAAAAAGAAAAAAATTCTGAAGAACCTAGGGGCAGGACAGGAATAAAGACACAGACGTAGAGAATGGACTTGAGGACACAGGGAGGGGCAAAGGTAAGCTGGGATGAAGTGAGAGAGTGGCATGGACATATATACACTACCAAATGTAAAATAGATAGCTAGTGGGAAGCAGCTGCATAACACAGGGAGATCAGCTTTGTTCTTTGTGACCACCTAGAGGGGTGGGATAGGGATCGGGGGAGGGAGACACAAGAGGGAGGAGATATGGGGACATATGTATAACTGATTCACGTTGCTATAAAGCAGAAACTAACACACAATTGTAAACCAATTATACTCCAATAAAGATGTTAAAAAAAATTAAATGTAGTCTTTATCTTCTCAAACAGACTCCACTTCCTTCTATTTTGATTCTAAGGGAAATAAAAATTAATTTTCCTTCATCTATCCCAATATAATCCATCATCAGCTGCGGGTTTCCTTACTATGAGAGACAGTAAGGCCATATGTTACTTTCTCTCTTCTGTTGAAGAAGAATCACTATTCATGCTCTCTGGGCTCCTGTTTCTCCCTAAGCCCTTAGATCCTCATCTCTGTCTAGAATTCTGCAGTGTGCTGGTCCCCTGGGAAAAGAACCAGTCACTGATTGGCTTTTTGCTCTATTTATTACCATGGTACAGTAGAAGGGGAAAATCCTCTTTCTCTTAATTTACTGTAAAAATATTTTAAGGATGTTTGTTAAGACATGTTATTTATGCTAATCTGTGATGGCAGTGTCTATCCATACCAAGAGGTGGTCCAGAACTGAGGAAATGAAGGAACATAACAGAGGCGTCGGTTGAGGTTGGACTATAGATTAAAGCAAGCGTTGATTTTGAGCGGGAAGACAGGAGATCAGAGTCAGCTGGCAAGGCTAAACTGAGTAACACAGGTGACCAGTATTGCTCTTGAGCCTGTGATCATATATTTGGGATAGAAAGGAAAGGGAAGAGAGGTAAAGAATAGAAAGCAAAATAAATATTTATTATGTGTGTAACCCTGTTACTTGTCTTACATCACTAGAAAAGTCAGCAGGTAAAGTTAATGATAAAAAGAACCCAATTTATCTATAGGTGATGAAAGAAATTCAGTAGGTGATACAAGGCCTTATTTTTAAGTTCACATAGGACCATCTTTCAGTACACCTAAGTACAACTCAGATAGTAACTTGAAATCTTTGTCTCTTTTTCTCCTGTCTTAAAACACTATTTGTCTTTCCTTGTGGCCCATGTCTTTCCAACATGTCACTCTCCCCGTGTGACTAAGGTCAAGAAGAACCATTGGCCTTCTGTGCCATCCCTGACTCTAGTAGGAGAGTCATATTGGACTCTCAGTCTTCTGAATGAAACACGGAAGAAAGACAAACTTCATATTTGCTAGTATCGATTGCTTCTCATCATAACTTCTGGGTGTCACTATTTATAATATTGAAATAACTAGAGAACGAGTCACAAAACCTTGCTCTGCCAAAACTGTCAGACATTTCCACATAGTTTTCACAACCCACCATGCAGTATTTGTTTACCACCATTATGCAGATGAAGACAGGTTCTGAGAATTGTAAATTATATAACTTCATTTACTGTGAATAGTAGGTCCAACCCCTGTCAATATTTCTTCCAAGAGTGGGCAGGCGGTTAGGGGGGGTGCAATACCATGGAGAAGTTTAGAATTGGGTAAAACTGAAAAGGACATTATCAAAAAAAAAAAAAAGAAAGCACTCAAGACTGCTTTTATTTGGGTATCTTCTCTTTTATCTAATCACATAAATGTATGTATAATATATCTATTATTTATATAGCTTTTATGTAGATACAGATATCTTTCTTTTTTTAACTTCTGAATATCCTTTCTGGCAGTTTGTCTCAGGTTGGTATTTGCAGTCTATGGTATTCTTTTTTTTTTTTTTTTAATTTATTTATTTATTTATTTTGGCTGTGTTGGGTCTTCGTTTCTGTGCGAGGGCTTTCTCTAGTTGCGGCAAGCGGGGGCCACTTCATCGCGGTGCGCGGGCCTCTCACTATCGCGGCCTCTCTTGTTGCGGAGCACAGGCTCCAGACGCGCAGGCTCAGTAGTTGTGGCTCATGGGCCCAGTTGCTCCGCAGCATGTGGGATCTTCCCAGACCAGGGCTCGAACCCGTGTCCCCTGCATCACTTCATCGCGGTGCGCGGGCCTCTCACTATCGCGGCCTCTCTTGTTGCGGAGCACAGGCTCCAGACGCGCAGGCTCAGTAGTTGTTGCTCATGGGCCTAGTTGCTCCGCAGCATGTGGGATCTTCCCAGACCAGGGCCCGAACCCGTGTCCCCTGCATCGGCAGGCGGACTCTCAACCACTGCGCCACCAGGGAAGCCCTATGGCATTCTTAATATGAGTTAATTTCCTGATAAATGTGGCTGAATTTAACTCAAACGTATTTAAAATCAACAGCTGTCCAGACGAAATGCAATTATTTACACTGAAAACATCATTCTCTTTAAAGTTGAAAAAGTGGATACAATGGACACATACAGTCTTGGAGATTTTGACCAGTGGTCACACAATCCAGACAAAATACCAGAGGCACAGTTCCAAACCCAAGGGAGAAAGAGGTTGAGTGACAATTGAGCAGTGGTAGGACTGGGTTTGTGAAAAAGTCTGCATGAACATGTTTCATATGATAGTCTCAGAATTGTGTCCAGTTATGTTTAACTGGCAGCCTCGTTGAAAGTTTACCTAGATCACTAATTAGTAACAGCTTCGGAAATGGGAGGCATTTCTCTGTCCCTTCTTTCTCATCTTAGAATGGGCATCAGTTGCCCATGTTTTAATTACTTTTCATTTGTTCAACCAAGAATCTGAGTGACCCTGTCACTAACACTGTTTTCATTGCACTGTAGACCGTGTGCTGGGTGGGCTTCCTGAAGAGGATTAATGAGAGCCAAGTACAGAAATCTGCTCAGGTTATTAAAGGCTAACAGTGATTGTTCTAATGTGTCTGTTTATTATGCACATTATCTCCTCTACACTCATTATATTACCTAGTCAATGTGTTTGTCAATTGTTAATATCTTTTTGTTGCAGATACAGATGTGGTGTATAAAAGCGAGAATGGACATGTCATTAAACTGAATATAGAAACAAATACTACCACATTATTATTGGAAAACACAACTTTTGTAAGTAATGAATAATTAATTACTTTAATCATTTCAGTATTGTTTAGAATGCTCGGTATACATAATGGTCATTCTTTTCAGCTTCAGCACTTGCAAAGCTTTTCAGGTGAAAAGTTAAGGCTGGGATATTATTAGAATCAGTAGATCTATTGATAGAAAATTCCCATGTGACCATCCACTCTGTTTTCTCCCCAGTTATCCTTTTTAGTAAATGAATAAGTGTTTCTAAGAATAGTATTTTTTTAGAATGAATATTTATTCCAATATTTTCTATGTAAGTTTAGCCATACAAATGCCAAAATTAAAAAAAAAAAAAAGGTTAATGTAACCCAAGTCATCATAACTTTTTCTCCCCCTTTACTTTTCATTCTTCCTGACTTGTTTCTAGTTGTGGTTTTTGAAATCAAGTAATAGGCAGGCTTTCTAAAACTGGCCTTTAGTTGGAGTTGATATGCTTTACTTTTATAATTAAGCATTCTATCAGTATCATTTCTCTTCTCCAGAATCATTGTTTGGCCTAACAACGATCCAAATAACTGAATGTATTTATTTTGCTCTCATAAATGTATATGAACTTTGGGGTAAATTCAGTCCTCTTAAGGTTAGATTTAGCTATGATTACCTATTGAGAAAGTGATAATGAATCAACTGTTTCAAATATTCAAAATCTAGGATCAAACACCACTGAAAAATAAAGTTATTTGCTCATTGTTTTATACAATCAAAGGTTCAATGTATTGCCTATTAGATGAGTTCCTATGTTATAACACATGAACTTAGGCTTCAGAAGACCTCCTATACAAATTAAAGGAATAAGCAAACCATCAGATACTTTTTGTACTTATTGCTACTTGTACATCTGGAATAAACATTTGGTCTTCATGTTTGTAATAGGGTGACTAGGTGGAAGAGATGAAGTGAAAACTGTTGTTAGTGTTTTTATTTAATAAGAGAAAAGTGGTTGTTGAAATCATGCAGTGATTATATATGTATATATTTGTTAGACTAAATTAAACCAACCAGCTGAGGTACTTTAGCAACTAGGTTATTAACTAACTAATAATGGCATTTCTATTTTTAAATGAATCAGTTAATTCACAGATATTAGAGGAGCAGATACTCTGAATGCAATGATTTATAGTACTTGTGGAATGCCAAAGCAATGTAAGCCATATTGCTCACTTTCTTAGAATATGGATTTCCTTGGGGTAGGTAATGCTTACCTTCCTGAAAAAGTTTAACAGCATAGAGCAGTATCTATTATTTCTTAATTGGTTGGTCCTCGGGGATACTAGAGAAGAGGCTAAGGAATCATCGAGAGATGCTGAAATCAATGGGAAAGAAGCCTCCATATGAGATAGGACAGGAGGTAGAAAGCAGGAATCAGTAATTATGGCAGCTAATGATTGGCTGATTAAAGTCAATGTGAATTAATTTCAATAAAACTAGTTTGGAGAGCAAAATTAAATGAATTTTTATATTTGTTTCCTTTATTATAAAGTAACATTTTTGATGAGGGTTACAGACCTTTAGTGGTCAAGTATTTAAGTTAAGAATAGACACGTAGTATGTGAATATCTGGTTATGTGACTGTTCCACACTGATCATCCCCTTACACAGGGGATTATTGGTCACTAATTATCTTTTTTTTTTTTTTCAGCATTTATTCCTTGCGTTCTTAGTCTCTTTGGTACATCAGAAAAGGAACAGAACAAACCTTGTCAGTTATTATTTCATTCTGTCATTGGTACTTCGTACTTTACACCAACCCCATCTCATTGTAGTTGTCTCCATGTGCTGATTAATGCCATTTTATCTTTATACTTGTATGTTTAATCTTTTAAAAATCCTTTTGAGGTCTATTTCTGCTCTTTTCCTTGTTGGCCGTGACTCTTAATTACCACTGAGGCATATTTAACAAATATTCTAATTTACTGATCTTTTAAGATTCATAGGCTCCCTGAAGACATTTGTCTCACAACACAGATAATTAAGCAGTTTATAAGTCCTAGAGGCATCAGAATTCAGTGGATTAGGGTGAGGATAAAGATTGGAATGCAACTTATGTTTCCAACTAGTTAACTCAGAACTGCAAACAAAAAAAACAAATTAACACGAATCCAGATGAATTCAAAGGAGCTTATTTAATCATTTTCTCCTTCTAACTCCAAGATAGCATTATTAAACACACTTGCGTTTTAAAGATCATGCTAAGCTAAAGTCTGGATATGCTTTCTCTCTCAGGCCATACTCTTGGGAAAATAATCTCTTATCAGAGCATAAAATTTTTATTTATAGCGCAGTTTTTTTCATTGAGCAATTAGCAATACGTTAATGACAATTATAATTAATTGGATTAGATCACTATAAGAAGCTTTGTAGTAAAGTGTACCAAGGCAATTGAGAAAAAAAATTATTACTTAAAATGTGACAACAGAATAGCCTATTGTATAATAAGACATATTTTGCAAAAAAATGTGACTGCCAGTTTACTTTAAAACTTCATATAACATCACATTGTCATTTCTCTGCTTACATACATTTTAAATATGAATGGTGGGCACTTTTAGCTATGTTATCATGGTTAGCAGACACTATGAGTAATGATAATATTGGCTGTGACTGTCAAAAATAAAACAAAAGTAAATAATTTTCCTGAAATAATTGGCTTATGTCTTAAGGCATTCTTTTGGAGTGAAGATAGGTGGACTTCTAATGAAGGAGAAAATTAAAGTGTATATAACTTTTTGAAGAGGAGTTACATGAAAGGAGTGATTTAGCCCCAAAAGTGCTCTTAATCATTTTTAAGTGTTTGAAAAAGTTATCTCATAAAGCCACAACTATTTCAAACAAAAGCTCATTCACAGTGTCATAATGAGGAAGATGTTTCATAAGTATTAGCTGTATTCTTTTTACTGGAAATAATTTGAATATCTCCAGTGGTCTTGGCAAAAAAACACCAGCATTCATAAATAGTTCTATCAAATCTCTGAGATTAGAAAGGAATTGGAAACATGATTCTGAGCTATATGCTTAAACATTACTAAGATTAAAAAAAAAAAATACTTGTGTACTAATATGGAAAGGGAAACTAAATATCTGTAAGCTTTTAAAACTATGCTATAAAAATAGCCTAAAGCATAGAAAGGAAATTCACGGTAACATTCAAGGGAAATGTTAACTACACATGTTTTGGTCCAACTATTTATTTATAGGTCATTACAAAATAGTAGGTTTGATTAGAACCAAGGAACATTTATGGACTTATGCATAGAGATAGCATCAGTTGATTTGCATACCACTGCAGTATTTTTCTTTTAACATCTTTATTGGAGTATAGTTGCTTAACAATGTTGTGTTAGTTTCTGCTGTATAACAAAGTGAATCAGCTATACGTATACATATATCCCCATATCCCCTCCCTCTTGCATCTCCCTCCCACCGTCCCTATCCCACCCCTCTAGGTGGTCACAAAGCATGGAGCTGATCTCCCTGTGCTATGCAGCTGCTTCCCACTAGTTATCTATTTTACATTTGGGAGTGTATATATGTCAATGCCACTCTCTAACTTTGTCCCAGCTTACCCTTCCCCCTCCACGTGTCCTCAAGTCCATTCTCTACATTTGCATCTTTATTCCTGTCTTGCCCCTAGGTTCTTCAGAACCTTTTTTTTTTTACATTCCATATATATATATGTTACCATATGGTATTTGTTTTTCTTTTTCTGACTTATTTCACTCTGTATGACAGACCCTAGGTCCATCCACCTCACTACAAACAACTCAATTTCGTTTATTTTTATGGCTGAGTATTATTCCATTGTATATATGGACCACATCATCTTTATCCATTCATCTGTCGATGCACACTTAGGTTGCTTCCATGGCCTGGCTATTGTAAATAGTGCTGCAATGAACATTGTGCTCCATTACTCCTTATGAATTATGGTTTTCTCAGGGTGTATGCCCAGTAGTGGGATTGCTGGGTTGTATGGTAGTTCTATTTTTAGTTTTTAAAGGAATCTCCATACTGTTCTCCATAGTGGCTGTATCAATTAACATTCCCACTAACAGTGCAAGAGGGTTCCCTTTTCTCCACACCCTCTCCCGCATTTATTGTTTGTAGAATTTTTGATGTTGGCCATTCTGACTGGTGTCAGGTAATACCTAATTGTAGTTTTTATTTGCATTTCTGTAATGATTAGTGATTTTTTTTTTTTTTTTCTTGCGTTATGCGGGCCTCTCACTGTCGTGGCCTCTCCCATTTGCGGAGCACAGGCTCCGGACGCGCAGGCTCAGTGGCCATGGCTCACGGGCCCAGCCGCTCCGCGGCATGTGGGATCTTCCCGAAACGGGGCACGAACCCACGTCTCCTGCATCGGCAGGCGGACTCTCAAGCACTGCGCCACCAGGGAAGCCCATGATTAGTGATTTTGAGCATCCTTTCATGTGTTTGTTGGCAATCTGTATATCTTCATTGCAGAAATGACTATTTACGTCTTCTGCCCAATTTTGGATTAGGTTGTTTGATATTTTATATTGAGCTCATGAGCTGCTTTAATATTTTGGAGATTAATCCTTTGTCAGTTGCTTTTTTTGCAAATATTTTCTCCCATTTTGAGGGTTGTCTTTTCATCTTGTTTATGGTTTCTTTTGCTTTGCAAAACTTTTGTGTCTCATTAGGTCCCATTTGTTTATATTTCCATTTCTCTAGGAGGAGGGTCAAAAAGGATCTTGCTGTGATTTATGTCATAGAGTGTTCTGCCGATGTTTTCCTCTAGGATTTTTGTAGTGTCTGGCCTTACATTTAGGTCTTTAATCCATTTGGAGTTTATTTTTGTGTATGGTTTTAGGGACTGTTCTAATTTCATTCTTTTACATGTAGCTGTCCAGTTTTCCCAGCACCACTTATTGAAGAGACTGTCTTTTCCCCATTGTATATTCTGATATCCTTTAACAAAGATAAGGTGACCATATGTGTGTGGGTTTATCTCTAGGCTTTCTATCCTGTTCCATTGGTCTGTGTTTCTGTTTTTGTGCCAGTACCTTACTGTCTTGATTTCTGTAGCTTTGTAGTATAGTCTGAAGTCCAGGAGCATGATTCCTCCAGCTCCGTTTTTCTTTCTCAAGATTGCTTTGGCTATTTGGGGTCCTTTGTGTTTCCATACAAATTGTGAAATTTTTTTTTCTAATTCTGTGAAAAATGCCATTGGTAGTTGATAGGGATTGCAATGAATCTTTAGATTGCTTTGGGTAGTATGGTCATTTTCACAACAATGATTCTTCCAATCTAAGAACATGGTATATTTCTCCATCTGTTTGTATCATCTTTAATTTCTTCCATCAGTGTCTTATAGTTTTCTGCGTACAGGTCTTTTGTCTCCTTAGGTAGGTTTATTCCTAGGTATTTTATTCTTTTTGTTGCAGTGGTAAATGGGAGTGTTTCCTTAATTTCTCTTTCAGTTTTCATCATTAGTGTACAGGAATACAAGAGATTTCTGTGCATTAATTTTTTATCCTGCCACTTTCCCAAATTAATTGATTAGCTGTAGTAGTTTCCTGGTAGCATCTTTAGGGTTCTCCATGTATAGTATCATGTCATATGATACTGACTGTTTTACCTCTTCTCCGATTTGGATTCCATTTATTTCTTTTTCTTCTCTGATTGCTGTGGGTAAAACTTACAAAACTTTGTTGAATAATAGCAGTGAGAGCAGGCAGCCTTGTCTTTTTCCTGATCTTAGTGGAAATGGTTTCACTTTTTCACCACTGAGAACAATGTTGTCTGTGTGTTTGTCATATATGGCCTTTATTATGTTGAGGAAAGTTCCCTCTGTGCTTACTTTCTGGAAGGTTTTTATCTTAAATGGGTGTTGAATATTGTCAAAAGCTTTTTCTGCATCTATTGAGATTATCATATGATTTTTCTCCTTCAGTTTGTTAATATGGTTTATCACATTGATTGGTTTGCATATATTGAAGAATCCTTGCATTCCTGGGATAAACCCCACTTGATCATAGTGTATGATCCTTTCAGTGTGCTGTTGGATTCTGTTTGCAGGTATTTTGTTGAGGATTTTTGCATCTATGTTCATCAGTGATATTGGTCTGTAGTTTTCTTTCTTTGTGACATCTTTGTCTGGTTTTGGTACCAGGGTGATGGTGACCTCATAGAATGAGTTTGGGCGTGTTCCTTCCTCTGCTTTATTTTGGAAGTGTTTGAGAAGGATAGGCATTAGCTCTTCTCTAAATGTTTGATACAATTGACCTGTGAAGCCATCTGGTCCTGGGCTTTTGTTTTTTGGAAGATTTTTAATCACACTTTCAATTTCAGTGCTTGTGATTGGTTGTTTCATATTTTCTGTTTATTCCTTGTTCAGTGTTGGGAAGGTTGTGCTCTCCTACGAATTTGTCCATTCCTTCCAGGTTGTCCATTTGATTGGCATATAGTTGTTTGTAGTAATCTCTCATGATCCCTTTGTATTTCTGCAGTGTCCCGTGTTACTTCTCCTTTTTCATTTCTAATTCTGCTGAGTTGAGTCTTCTCCCTTTTTATCTTGATGAGGCTGGCTAATGGTTTATCAATTTTGTTTATCTTCTCAAAGAACCAGGTTTTAGTTTTATTGTTCTTTACTATCGTTTCCTTCATTTCTTTTTCATTTATTTCTGATCTGATCTTTACGATTTCTTTCCTTCTGCTAACTTTGTGGGGGTTTTTTGTTGTTGTTCTTTCTCTAATTGCTTTAGGTGTAAGGTTAGGTTGGTTATTTGAGATTGTTCTTGTTTCTTAAAATAGGATGTATTGCTATAAACTTCCCTCTTAGAACTACTTTCGCTGCATCCCATAGGTTTTGGGTCGTCATGTTTTCATTGTCATTTCTTTCTAGGTATTTTTTGATTTCCTCTTTGATTTATTCATTGATCTCTTGGTTATTTAGTAGTGTATTGTTTAGCCTCCATGTGTTTGTATTTTTTACAGTATTTTTCCTGTAATTAATATCTAGTTTCATAGTGTTGTGGTTGGAAAAGATACTTGATATGATTTCAATTTTCTTAAATTTACCAAGGCTTGATTTGTGACCCACAATATCATCTATCCTGGGGAATGTTCCTTGAGCTCTTAAGAAGAGAGTGTATTCTGTAGTTTTTGGATGGAATGTACTATAAATATCAATTGAGTCCATCTTGTTTAATGTGTCATTTAAAGCTTGTGTTTCCTTATTTATTTTCATGTTGGATGATCTGTCCATTGGTGAAAGTGGAGTGTTATATTCCCCTACTATGATTGTGTTACTGTCAGTTTCCCCTTTTATGGCTGTTAGCATTTGCCTTATGTATTGAGGTGCTCCTGTTTTGGGTGCATAAATATTTACAATTGTTATATCTTCTTTTTGGATTGATCCCTTTATCATTTTGTAGTGTCCTTCTTTGTCTCTTGTAATAGTCTTTATTTTACAGTCTATTTTGTCTGATATGAGAATTCCTCCTCCAGTTTTCTTTTGATTTCCATTTTCATGGAATATCCTTTTCCACCCCTTCACTTTCAGTCTGTATGTGTTCCTAGGTCTGAAGTGGGTCTCTTGTTGACAGCATATATATGGGTCTTGGTTTTGTATCCATTCAGCCAGTCTATGTCTTTTGGTTGGAGCATTTAATACATTTACATTTAAGGTAATTATCGATATGTATGTCCCTATTACCATTTTTAAAACTGTTTTGGGTTTGTTATTGTAGGTCTTTTCCTTCTCTTGTGTTTCCTGCCTACAGAAGTTCCTTTAACATTTGTTGTAAATTTGTGGTGCTGAATTCTCTTAGCTTTTGTTTGTCTGTAAAGGTTTTAATTTCTCTGTCAAATCTGAATAAGATCCTTGCTGGGTAGAGTAATCTTCATTGTAGGTTTTTCCCTTTCATCACTTTAAACATGTCCTGCCACTCCCTTCTGGCTTGCAGAGTTTCTGCTGAAGGATCAGCTGTTAACCTTATGGGGATTCCCCTGTATGTTATTTGTTGCTTTTCCCTTGCTGCTTTTAATACTTTTTCTTAGTATTTAATTTTTGATAGTTTGATTAATATGTTTCTTGGCATGTTTCTACTTGGTTTTATCCTGTATGGGGCTCTCTGTGCTTCCTGGAATTGACTGACCTATCCTTTCCCATATTAGGGAAGTTTTCAACTATAATCTCTTCAAATATTTTCTCAGTTCCTTTCTTTTTCTCTTACTCTTCTGGGACCCCTATATTTCGATTGTTGGTGTGTTTAATATTGTTCCAGAGGTCTCTGAGACTGTCCTCAATTCTTTTCATTCTTTTTTCTTTATTGTGATCTGTGGTAATTATTTCCACTGTTTTATCTTCTAGGTCACTTATCCGTTCTTCTGCCTCAGTTATTCTGCTATTGATCCCTTTCAGAGAATTTTTAATTTCATTTATTGTTTTGTTCACCATTATTTGTTTGCTCTAGTTCTTCTAAGTCCTTGTTAAACATTTCTTGTAATTTCTCCATTCCATTTCCAAGATTTTGGATCATCTTTACTGTCATTACTCTGAATTCTTTTTCAGGTAGACTGCCTATTTCCTCTTCATTTATTTGGTCTGGTGGGTTTTTACTTTGCTCCTTCATTTTTTGTATATTTCTCTGTCTTCTCATTTTGCTGAACTTACTGTTTTTGTGGTCTCCTTTTCGCAGGCTGCAGGTTTGTAGTTCCCGTTGTTTTTGGTGTCTGCCCCCAGTGGGTAAGGTTGGCTCAGAGAGTTGTGTCGGCTTCCTGATAGAGGGGAGTGGTGCCTGTGTTCTGGTGAATGAGGATGGATCTTGTCTTTCTGGTGGGCAGGTCCATGTCTGGTGTTGTGTTTTGGGGTGTCTGTGAACTTATTATAATTTTAGGCAGCCTGTCTGCTAATGCATGTGGTTGTGTTCCAGTCTTGCTAGTTGTTTGGCATGGGGTATCCAGCACTGGAGCTTGCTGCTCGTTGAGTGGAGCTGGGTCTTAGCGTTTAGTAGGAGATCTCTGGGAGGGCTCTCGCCGATTGATATTACGTGGGGCCAGGAGTTCTCTGGTGGTCCAATGTCCAGAACTCGGCTCTCCCACCTCAGAGTCTCAGCCCTGACTCCTGGCCAAGACCCTGTCAGCCACACGGCTCAATAGAGCTGAAAGTTAGGGACTTCCCTGGTGGTCCAGTGGTTAAAACTCCATGCTTCAACTGCAGGGGGCACAGGTTCAATTTCTGCTTGGGGTGTTAGGATTTTGGGCGTGTTGTGGGTTTTACTGTCTTTTTTAGGAAGAATGCACAGATAGGTAGTAAACTTGTGGCCAGTCCTGGTGGGCTGCCATTGCAGTATTTTTATTTGTTTAAATTTCACTTATTCTGCCACTGAATATTTGGGGTGGGGGATAGATAAAAATCTTTTTACCACCAAGATATCAAGGAGCTTATTTTCTCATTTATGTTTGAGGAAAGAGCTACGTGTTGGAAAATAAAATAGAATGGCACAAGCAATTATTTGTTGGATAAAGACAACCAAAATTTCACCTCTTAAAATTTGAAATAAAGAAAGGTTATCAGGGTTTTCTGACCACCCCGGTGTTTCACATGCTGGCTATAATCATGGAGGATTTATATGTTAAAAATCTGGCCTCAGGCAAGGCATACAACGATGGCAGAGTAGGAAGACCCTGAACTCACCTCCTCTCACGGGCATACCAAAATTACAACTATTTACAGAACAACTATTGATAAGAAAGATCAGAATCTACCAGAAGAGATCTTCCACAACTAAAGATATAAAGAACGAATCACAACAAGACACCTGGGGGTGTGGGCAGAGTTATGGTATATTCAAGACCCATACCTTTGGGAGAGTGATCCACAAATGGGAAAATAATTACAACTGCAGAGGTTCTCCCCAAGGAGCAAGGGGTCTGAGTCCCATATTGGGCTCCCCAGCCAGGGGTACCAGAGCAAGAAGTGGAGCCCCCAAAATGTATGGCTTTGAAGGCCAGAGAGGCTTACTTTCAGGTGATCCAGAGGACTGTGGGAAATAGAGACTCCACTCTTAAAGAGTGCACACACAATCTCACACACTGTGGGACCCAGGGCAGAAACAGTATTTTGAAATAACTCTGGGTCAGACCTACCTGCTGATCTTGGAGAAGCTCCTGGAGAGGCAGGAGGTAACTGGAGCTCACCCTGAGGATATAAATACTGGCAGCAGCCATTTTGGGGAGCTCCTTCTCCCATGTGGAAACTGCTGCTGTCAAGGAATATTTTGGAATCCTCCCTCCTGCTTATTAAAGTCAGGACCCAGCCCTGCCACCCCCACCTTCCAGCCTAGGCACCAGTACTGGAATCCCTCAGGCCAAGCAACCAGCTGGGTAGGGACACAGCCCCACATACCAGCAGACAGGCTGCCTTAAGACCCCCTGCGCCCATACCTTCCCCTGGACATGGCCTTGTCCACCAGAGGGTCCAGGACTGAGACCCACACATCAGTACACAGGCACTAGACCCAGGACCTCCAGGGCCCTGCAGCCAGAGACCCTGGGAACCACCTCTATCCACCAGTGGGAAGGAATGATCCCCAGAACCCCTTGGGCCCTGGCCACACCCACCAGCCAGCCAGCCCTAGACTTGGGACCAGCCTCATCCACCAGCAGTCCAACACCAACTCTGGGACTCCTGGACCTAGGACCCAGCTCTGCCTGCCAGTAGGATGGCACTAGCCCCAGGACCTAACTTTACCCACTGGTGGGTGAGCACCTTGTACTCCTCTGCCTCATTATATATCCCCACTCTCCAGCGAGCCAGCACCAGCTTTAGTATACCCTGGAACCTGCAGCCAGCCATGTAAGGAACTGGCCTAACCCACCAGCAGGCCAACACTAAATCCAAGGACCTAACCCCAAAACCATCCACCCCAGAACCTAGTTCTTCCCCAGAGTGCACCAGCACTAGTGCTGGGGCCCCCAGGGGTTCCACAGCCAGCTGCCTTGTGACCTGGCCCCACCAACCAGTGGCTGGCAATCTCCACACAAGGCAGGGCCTGCCAACCAACCAAACCAGGAGCCAGCCGCTGCACTTACCAGACTCTGTCCACAGTAGTTAGCCCACCACAGCAGAAGAGCCCACACAGCCCACATAGGGGCATCCCTAGAGCATACAGCTCTGGTGACCAGAGGGGTATGTGGTGCTGAGATGCACAGGATGTCTCCTACAAAAGACCACCTTCTCCAGGGTTGAGAAACATAACCAACATACAAGAAATAGAATCAGCAAATTAAGCAAAGTAAGGTAACAGAGCAACATGTTCCAAACAAAGGAACAAGATAAAACCCCGTAAGAACTAAATGAAATGGATAGAGATAGCTGATCTAACAGATAGAGTTCAAGGTAATAACAATAAAGATAATGAATGAACTTGAGAGAAGAATTGATGAGCAGAGAGAGAAGTTATAAGTTTTTAACAAAGAGTTAGAAAATATAAAGAAGAACCAAATAGAGATGAAGGATGCAGTACTGAAACAAAACAAAAGAAACAAACAAACAAAAACACTAGAAGGAATGAACAGTATCTTAAATGATGCAGAGGAATGGATCAGTGAGTTGGAAGACAGAGTAGTGGAAATCACGAATGATGAACAGAAAAAAGAAAAAACGAATAAAAAGAAATAAGGACAGCTTAAGAGGCCTCTGAGACAATATCAAGCATAGTAACATTGATATTATAGGGGTTCTAGAAGGAGAAGAGGTAGAGAAAGGGGCAAAGAATGTATTTGAGGACATAATAGCTTAAAACTTCCCTAACCTGGGAAGGGAAGCAGACACTCAGGTCCAGGAAGCACAGAGAGTCTCAAACAGGATCAACCCAAAGAGAACCACACCAAGGCACATTGAAATTAAAATGGCAGAAGTTAAAGATAAAGGGAGGAATATTAAAAGCAGCAAGGGAAAAGAGCAAGTTACCTACCAGGCAACTCCCATTAGGCTATTAGCTAACTTTTCAGCAGAAACTCTTCAGGCCAGAAGGGTGGCACAGTATATTTAAAGTAATGAAAGTGAAAAACCTAAAACCAAGGAAACTACCCAGCAACACTTTCACTTGGATTTGAAGGAGAGATCAAAAGTTTTACAGACAAGCAAAAGTTAAGAGTTTAGCACCACCAAACCAGCTTTACAAGAGGTGTTAATGGGACTACTCTAAGTGAAAAAGAAAGGTCACAACCAGAAACGTGAATATTATGAAAGGAAAAAACTCATTGGTAAAGGCAAATATACAGTAAATATATTTTGGTTATTAACCCCTTATTAGTCATATAATTTGCAAATATTTTCTCCCATTCAGTAGGTTGCCTTTTCATTTTGTCAGTGGTTTCATTTGCTGAGCAAAAGCTTTTAAGTTTAATTAGGTCCCTTTTGTTTCTTTTGTCTGAGGAGACAGATCCCCCAAAAATATTGCTACAATTTCTATCAAAGAGTGTTCTGCCTATGTTGTCTTCTAGGAAGTTTTAGGTCTTACATTTACGTCTTTAATCCATTTTGAGTTTATTTTTGTATATGGTGTGAGGAAATGTTCTAATTTCATTCTTTCACATGTAACTGTTCAGTTTTCCCAGCACCACTTATTGAAGAGACTGTTTGTTCTCCATTGCATATTCTTAGCTCCTTTTTTGTATATTAATTGACCATAAGTGTGTGGGTTTATTTCTGGGCCCTGTATTATGTTCCATGGATGTGTGTGTCTGCTTTTGTGCCAGTACCGTGTTATTTTGATTACTGTAGCTTTGTAGTGTAGTCTGAAATCAGGGCACCTGATTCCTCCAGCTTTGTTCTTTTTTATTAAGTTTGCTTTGGCAATTTGTTGTCTTTTGTGGTTCCATATAAATTTTGCAATTATATGTTTTGTTCTGTGAAAAATGTCATGGGTATTCTGATAGGGATTCCATTAAATCTGTAGATGGTGTTGGATAATATGGGAATTTTAATGATATTAATTCTTCTGATCCACGAACATTGGATATCTTTCCATTTCTTTGTATCAGCTTCAGTTTTCTTCATCAGTGTTTTATTGTTTTCACAGTATAGGTCTTTCACCTCCTTGGCTAAGTTTATTCCTAGGTATTATATTCATTTTGATGTGATTTTAAATAGGATTGTTTTCTTGCTTTCTCTCTCTGATAGTTCATAAGTAGTGTATAGAAAAGCAACAGATTTCTGTATATTATTCTTATATCCTGACACCTTACTGAATTCATTTATTAGTGCTAAATTTTTTGGTGGATACTTTAGGGTTTTCTATATGTAGACTCATGTCATCTGCAAATAGTGAGTTTTATTCCTTCCTTTCCAGATTGGATGCCTTTTATTGCTTTTTCTTGTCTGATTGCTATGGCTAGGAATTTCAATACTATGTTAAATATAAATGGTGAGTGTGGGCATCCTTGTCTTGTTCCTGATTTCAGATGAAGAGCTTTCAGCTTTTCACTGTTGAGTATGATGTTGGCTCTGGGTTTGTCATAAATAGGCTTTTTATGTTGAGATATGTTCCATCTACACATTCTATTCCTTATAAAAGAAATAGTAATTAAAGATTCATTTCATAGAGATAATCTTACATCTTTATACTATGTATACACTTACATATTAAGTAAAACAAACAAACAAACAAATTCACATTGTAAGTTCCCTTTATCTGGAGCAAAACATTTATGTTTATAATCTCTCCTTCAGTTTAATACTATTTTTACAATTCTGTGGCTTTCTTCTTTCTTATCATTTGTTATGTCCCATAATTTTTATATGTCCCTTAAATATTAACATTTGAGATTTTATAAATTATAGTATAATTACAAATAGAAATATTATTCTTAATCTCCCTCATTGACATGTTTAAGAACAATATAGTGAAAACATGATTGGAAAAAATATGTATAGTATATTGACCTATCTGATATGACAGTCACTAGCCACATATGGCTATTTAAATATATTTTTAAATTAATTAAAAACATGTAAAATTAAAAACTCCATCTTTTAGTGACAACAGCCACATTTTAAACATTCAATATCCAAGTGTAACCAGTGGCTGCCACACCAGATGATGTTCATACAAAGCCTTTCTATTACCATAGGAAGTTCTTCTGCACAGTGCTGATATACATGTATGTATAATAAAAATAAAAGTTTTCCTCCATATCACTCAGTACTCCTTTTTGAGGGTAGCCATGTACATATTTCTGCTCACCAAAAATGACTCCAGTAGTATGTCTGTGGGTCTTCTTACATCTGTACATAAACAATATATTTCAAAATATATGCACTCATGTGTGTGTGGGTATTTAATTTCAATAGCATGGAAGGTCTCCTCTTTCCATCTACTTAATAATATAACCTGAAGGTCTTTTTATATGAATGCTTTTGTTTTTCTTTAATATCATTTACTTAGTACATAGAATTCCCTTGCATAATACACTACCATATATTCATTTCTATTATATTCCTGTAAATACACTTGGCAACCATTTTTGAAATATATTTGTAGGCTAAATTCATAGAAGTACTATTGCTGGGTCAAAAGAAATGTCAATTTGAAATTTAATAGTATCAAATTGTATTAATCAGATCCACCAATAGTATATGATATTGCCTGTTAACCTACTCGGGCCATCACTAATATTGCCAACATATTAACTAATATCAATTTGGCTGATGAAAAAATAGTACTTAATTGTTATATTGATTTGCAATTATTTAATTATGAATGAGATTGAGCATTATCTCATCATATGTGCCTTGACAATTGTTCATTTTTTTCTATGAATTCTTTGCATAACCTTTTTTTTTTTTTATTTTTTTATTTTTTTATTTTTTTAAATAATACACAATGCATTTATTTATTTATTTATTTATGGCTGTGTTGGGTCTTCATTTCTGTGCATGGGCTTTCTCTAGTTGTGGCAAGTGGGGGTCACTCTTCATCGCGGTGCGCAGGCCTCTCACTATCGCGGCCTCTGTTGTTGCGGAGCACAGGCTCCAGACGCGCAGGCTCAGTAATTGTGGCTCACGGGCCCAGTTGCTCCATGGCATGTGGGATTTTCCCAGACCAGGGCTCGAACCTGTGTCGTCTGCATTGGCAGGCAGATTCTCAACCACTGCGCCACCAGGGAAGCCCCCTGCATAACCTTTTATAATTGGGACTTTGCAAGTGAGACACATGTGCAGCAGCATTTCATCTTTACATATTTCTACTTAGCTTGAATCTCACTGGAATCATTCATTCACCACCATCTGCAAAGTCCAGTGAAAGTTTTTTTTGTATTTCAAATGTCTTATTAGACCTGTATCTATTATTAACTGGTGGAAGAAGGAATGAGTAATGAGCGTTAGTGAAGGAGGAACAATGGGAGGATTTGTGAGTAAATGTCTGTAATGAACTCATTTAGCTTTAAATACCTATTTAATATAAGAAGAACCATCTGCCCTATAAAGTGTTAGAAATGTACCCCTTAATTTTTCCCTCAGTTTTCAAAGTGAAATAAAATTAATACTAAAAAAGAAAAAAGAAAAAAGAAGCGAGCAAACTAAAATCATTCTTCATGTCTTGGGCTTAATCTGACCTTTATCTGCCCATTTGAAAATGTTCAGAAAAAGGATTGATCTTAGCCTTCTATATATTTCATTAAAAAATATTGAGGGCTTCCCTGGTGGCGCAGTGGTTGAGCGTCCGCCTGCCGATGCAAGGGACACGGGTTCGTGCCCCGGTCTGGGAAGATCCCACATGCCGCAGAGTGGCTGGGCCCGTGAGCCATGGCTGCTGAGCCTGTGCGTCCGGAGCCTGTGCTCCACAACGCGAGAGGCCACAATAGTGAGAGGCCCGCATACCGCAAAAAAAAAAAATTGAAATCTTAACATTTCTGAGAAAGGGACAATGCGAGAAATAACTTTTGGCTTTGGGACACTAAAATGCAAAGATTAGTAAATGACACCTCAACTGAAACTAATTTGCCCTGGAAATGATTTTTATATCTATCCTTACATTTTTGGTGAATGTCTAACAGAGCTCCTAAGTGCAGCTGAAGAGACCCAGAAGTGTTTTCAACTGTGACTGTTAGATAAGAATAGAAGAACTGTTTTCTTACTTTAGAGCTGGGGATTTGGGCTCAAGACATTGGATCTGGAGGCAGCCCCTGATTGTTCCTTATTGTCATTCCATTGGATTTGATGTGATTTTACAGGACCTCTTTCTTT
>NW_006783631.1:524443-575834 GCF_000442215.2 Lipotes vexillifer
AGTTAAGCAGAAAGTTCTGTGCCACCAGGGAAGTAAATCTGAAGTTACTTTTTTCTTTTACTATTGCCCTTTGCTTTGGCAGATAAGGGTCAGTTATAGTATATCTGCTTATTAAATGGATAATGACAAATGAGAAGGAAATGGAGAATCAATTTCTTTATGAGTCCTGAGCAGAAGGAGTAATAGTCCACCTGTTAATATACTCAAGAAACATTGATGTTCAGAACTGAAAATCTGAGTCTTGTCATTCTTTGGTTTGGTTCAGATTCTTCCTCTGAATTGTCACATCCTATAATTTTTTTTGTTTGTTTGTATCTTGTATCTATTATAATCTCATGTTAAAATTAGAGTACACAGACAGATATTTTAGCATAGTAAAGAATACCAAGTGGTAAATGACAAAGGCATGGTGAAAAGCATTAGTTAACTGAAAAATATTAGTGTGTAATTAATATTTAAAAAACCCTCCAATTTTATTGAAAAATAAGCAAAAGATTTAAATACACTGTTCACAAAAGAAACACATCATTGATAAAGAAACAAATGCTTCACATAATTTACAAACAGGAAAATGATAGTCAACAAAGAGATAGTATTTTGCACCTATCCCACTGGCAAAGTTTAACTCTGACTTTACCAAGAACTGGAAAGAATGTGGAGAACAGGACGTCTTACACATTGCTAGCAGGAGTGTAATTTGTGTTTTTACTTTGGGTGACAGTTTGTTATTTTGTGTGAAGTAGAACATTCACACACACTACAACCCACAAATTTCTCCCTGCATATAATCACCATATGAAAATGGTTGCACATGTGCATCAGGAAAGAACACAAAAGTTTATTCAGTCATAGTTACGAACAACTGCTGTTCTCAACTGAGCTTAGGATCTATTAATAGACATTTCTGATAAAGTGAACAATAAAGAATGACCTTTAGCTTTGGACCATTAAAGTGCAAGTTTAGTAAATGACAACTCAACATTTAAACTAATTTGCTCTGGAAATTATTTTTTTGTATCCTTGGGTTTCTGGTGAATGTCTAACTCAGTTTGGTTATGTATATGTTTGCCTAAATGACATATTTAGTTGGTTTTGAACTCTTAATAGAGGAACCGGGCTGTCCATGATCTTCATATATGTACTTTTATCACAGCATTCTGTTACTGATTCATGCATATTTACATTTAGTTGTAGCTCACTAATTTTTATAGGATATTCCATATTTTTACGTTATTTTCACATTATTGTATGGTTTGTCATTATTTTCATAGATTACAGCATATTTGTTGTTTATCTGATATTCAAGTTTAACTGGGCATGTTATATTTTTATTGGCTAAATTTATTACAAATGACACTCTGTCAAGAGACAAAAGTTATTATTAATCTAATTCTTTGCATCCAAGGTCCATTAAGATGAAAACAACAAATAAATATTATACTCTTTATATAAATAGTTTTATCAAAGATAAAAATAAGAGAGAAGGGGCTTCCCTGGTGGCGCAGTGGTTGAGAGTCCGCCTGCCGATGCAGGGGACACGGGTTTGTGCCCTGGTCTGGGAAGATCCCACGTGCCACAGAGCGGCTGGGCCCGTGAGCCATGGCCGCTGAGCCTGCGGGTCCAGAGCCTGTGCTCCGCAATGGGAGAGGCCACAACAGTGAGAGGCCCGTGTACCGCAAAAAAATAAATTAAAAAAAAAAAAATAAGAGAGTAGAAAGTAGATATCTAACCTGATATTATTGAAGAATATACCAGAATTTATTAAGTATCAACAAATAAGTTTCTTTTTAGTTACTAACCTATGTTCTCTCTTGTTCTTTGGGATTATCAATGCTAATGCTAAACTAATGATGTCATACCAACTTTAAATGTGTCTTTGATCCATAAGAAAAATCGATCACCTGTCAACCAAAATTTAATCTTTACAGCACTAGTATTTTCCTATTTTTCCCTCATTTTTAAAGAAGATTCAGCCAAGTTAAATTTTTTTATGAAGCTGTATTGGTCATTATATTTTCTCTTCTTTTTAAAAATATGAAAATTTCAAAGTTCTTGGTAGCCACTTCCTGGCCTATGAGACATAAAATCACATTACTGACACAAATTCTTAAAATGTCCATATCATGTTTTAAAATAGTAACTATTAATTAGGTTTTCTCTCTAATATTTATCTGATGGAATATCATTGCAAAAATGTACTTAAGTAATTTGCTACTGGAAAAATCCAGTCAACTTGTCTTATAAGCATTGTATTGAACAAATTATATTAGGCCATGATTAGGAAAACTTATACAGAAATTCTAATTTGATATTTTTTGGACTTTCATAACTTTTAATTTCTTTCTATATGCTGTATTTTTTAGCGCATTACATTTAGTGCATTACATTCTTTACCTGAATGTAATAACACCATTTAAGATAAATTATGTTTGAAGTATTATGATTAGAAAACATTAAGACAATTTGAAGAATCAGATTAGCGTAACTCAACTTCAGAGGAATAATTTGTGTAAGTATGCACTTTACAATATTCCTTAACTTCCTTCTCCAGCCTAAGCTTTTCTAATTTGTATTTGTTGCAGAGCACAGGCTCCAGACGCACAGTCTCAGCGGCCATGGCTCACGGGCCCAGCCGCTCTGTGGCATGTGGGATCTTCCCGGACCGGGGCACGAACCCGTGTCCCCTGCATCTGCAGGCAGACTCTCAACCACTGTGCCACCAGGGAAGTCCAATTTGTTGTGTTTTTGAGTGCAGAAATACTGATATTTTTCTCAAAATCATCTTGTTGGGCCTTTTTTTAAAGTTATTAACAGAATTCAGAGACCATTAGTTTTACCTTCTATTAAAAATAAAAATTGTTTTTTAAATGTTTTAGTGTATGGACTGTGATCCAACTCAATAAAATATTAATTTGGCCATTCACATTTATTGAGCAATAAAGATATATGTGAGGCATTCTACATGAGTTAGTAAGTACTGATTTAATAGTCTTTAAAACTACCTACTTGCACCATGGCATTTTCTCCATTGAGTTTTTTAATAAAATATTCTAGAATCAATAAAATGCATGGTGCCAAGAAAAAAAAATAGAGACAATCTATTATGTTTATACAACATGGATGTCCTAGGTATCACAAAGTAATATAATTCAGACACTATACTAATTAATTGGGTAGCTATGAAAAGAGAACATTAAAAAAAATAGAATAAAAGGTCTGATTTCTTAAAAAATCTTTGCACATAAACACAGTTATGGCTATAACAAACATGGCTTTATTTAGAGCTGCAAGATAAAAAAAAAAAATAATTGCTCTGCCTCTTCCATGTTTCTTTCATTTGAAGCCAGACAGAGAAAGAGAGTCCATCTTTGGTATCCCTTAATAGACTGCAATTTGGTTTGCCTTCTTTTCTGCCTTCTTTCGACCTTCTTTTCCTTTTTTATCAATTGTGTAGTAACCATTTCCCTCCTGCCGTCCGCTTAAGGTCAACTGGCTTTTTATAATCTTTCCTCATGCTCATTTCATGATTATTTATAGACTGCATTGTAAAAGAAGCTTATTGACAGTATATACTTAATCACATACTTGAAAAAATAATATTTTATTTTTCTAGAATAAGAGATGACTTTTCTAAACATTTTTTGTCAGTTATCAATAAGCTAAAAATTAGATTAGGTAATGAGGGAAATTATAGCCAAATAAATTAAAACATAAGGTGTGTGTGTTTGTGTGTATGTACCTGCGTGTGTGTGTGTGTGTGTGTGTGTGTGTGTGTGTGTGTGTGTAGGATTTTGGTTGGGTGAGGTGGAGGGAGCAGGAAAAAAAGACCATAGGGTCCTCAAAGACCTACTTTCTTGTTTTCATCATTCTATATCTGTTGAAAATGTACCTACCTACACTTTAAGACTTAGCGGATTCTCCAGCTCAAGTTCTTGGACCAGTAATTTTTTTTTTTTTTGTAATAGAGGTGCCTATACATATTTTTATCACCAGCATGTTACAAGATCTAGAATAACACTCACCTGAACTGTACTGTTCTTATGCATCTGTCATTTCTCAATCTTAAGGCAACCAAGTCTTCTACCAGCTTTTGTTAATTTTAATCCAATCTCTTGTTCTTTTCCTCTTGCTCGTTCTTTTCTCAGCCTTAAGTTATACAAATGCATATTTTATATGTCCTGGCACTTCTGACATTTACGTTTGTGTTTAATGATTTCTTGCCATGATATTCAATATCTGACATCTTGGAATAGTCTAGTCCATTGTCTAGTTTTACCTCTAGTTATAATGTTTCTGACAAGAATGAATCATTGCAATGGAGCCTCTTAATAGGGGCATTACTGTGGCAGTAGATGTAAATTGAGGTTCCAAACAACCCAAAAGGGCAATAATGGAAGTGATCAGTGATTAAATGAACTGCACATATAATTGTATACAAATGACTCAGGCGAATCACTTGCACTGAAAAGGACAGAGAAGGCTTAAAGAGGGAGAATTAGAATGATATTTGAGAGAAATACAGCTTGAATAAAGAGCAGGGAGAGGTGAAGTTATTATGGCAGGTGGAACAGGTTTACTTATAAAAGTAATCGTAAACATTACTCATAATAACTGCATTGTTACTGATCCACTCATTGCAGAACATGTTGTTTGAGAGGTTTTGCTCCTTTTATCTGATGAGAATGAATTTACATTGAATGTAAACTTTCATCTAATACTCCATAAAATCCCAGATATCTCTCTTAAACTCCAGGCTTATGTACAAAAAGCTTGAGTATCCCCTATTGGATATCCCACTAGGATTAAAACTATAGCATATCTAAAGTTGGTATGTCTAAAATTTTCCTCAAAATATGCCTGGTTTTTGCTTTTTCCCAAGTTTGGTTGCAGTAGCAACATTTACCCAGTGATAAAAACGTGAAAACCCAAAATTGTTTTGTACACTTTCTTCTTAGTCTTCAGATCTAATCAATAAATTCTTTTTTGTTTTTATCAGCAATCTCCCTTGCAGATGTACCCTCCACCCTATGCCCTTGCATCTTTAACTTCTTGACATTGCTTGTCTGGATTGTCATGAGAGCTTCTTACCAGATCTCACTGACCTCAAGATGTCATCAGATCTAACCCACCCAACTGCCAGAGGAATCATTCTAAATTCAAATCTGATTCTCTAGCTTCCTTGGCTTTAAATTTCACCATTCATGAAAACAGTAATTAGGTCTGCCATATTCATGTTGGTAATAATACACGTATAATGTTAACACTAAGCCATGCGGCTAGCCCCACCTCTCTGGGAATCTTTTAAAACTACATGTACATTTTTAAAGGTTGTTCTCATAATGCAGTCTGTAATTTCATTTAACTGGAAAACGTGGGATCATGAAGTTTTCATTTACATTACCACCAAGTATATGAAAAATACACCACCTGTTTCTTAAATCTCATAGCATTGTTTCCACCCACCCCCCTTATCTTTATGGCAATTTTTGCTTTACCAAAATTAAGCAAACTAGCAGCCCCTAGGCAGAATCTGGTACACATATATGTTTCAAAGTATCAAGCTATAATTTAAGAATCATGAGATTGTAAATTAACAGCTTGATTTCCAGCTTATCTTGAAAAGAATTGGAAAGTTAGAAATACTGTATATAATTTCCTATAAGATAATGATTATTTGAAGGTGAGGGGCTACTGCCCCCTTTTGACAGCCTGACTGCTCCATTTGTCCTCAGTTTACTCAGCTGCTTTCTTCTACCACACATCCAGTCTTTTAAGGCATTTGGGGCAGAGAAACACAGTGCTTGTCTTATCCTGCCCAATACGAGATGGGAAAGATTCTAGTGACTTTGTTTTTCGACTTTGCAGCACCTTCAGTGTTTACCATGGTGTTCATCTTATTTTGAATGTTCAATAAGTTAGTTTTGGTATAGTTGAATGATACATACAAATGAGGTGCTACAAAATCTTGCCAAGCTGCCTGAAAGCATGCATTTGTTTCTCAACTGATCAAATGTCTTATCTCCCTTGTTAATTTGTTTAGTTAACCACCTGCGTATTTGTTTTCCTGTTTATCCCACCTTACTTGGCTTTAATCAAATGTTCCTAGATGGCAGAGTTTATGCATTTTAATGCCCTTTGTTCAAAAATGCATCAGTAAGCATCATTGATGAGTAATACCGATAAACGCACGTAGAATATATCTCTGCATCCTTTTATTACAATAGTAATTAAGTGATTAAATATGTAGGTAACATAATAGCATTATTGGCAATAATAGACTTCCCGAAACACTAATTTGAGGCCATATCGAGTTGAGACTCAACTGGAACTATATTAATATCTATAATTAGGGTCAATGTAGACCAAGGGGTCTCCGGTGGCTGCTAGGAAGGATTAATCACCCAGATGCAACAGATGATAGCATTAATGGCTTAGGTTAAGAGGGATTTGGCTGAGACTTCCCATGCCCCTTGACTAAGCGGCAAGGATGTGTTTCTTAGACGTGTAGCATCAGCAAGTCTCTTTTCAGCACCACCTGTGCACAACTCGAAGTTCGAAGTTTCAGCAGCTTGGGCCTTTGAAAAGGTAATTGGAAAGTTTCCCAGGTTGTATGCTGCAGAAGCTGAAGGCAGTATAGTGATAATTAATAAAGCTCCAGACTGGATCATTGAAGGAACTGTAAAAGATACTAAAATGTTGTTACCAGAGGCTCAGATGCACCTGTGAACGTGTGAAGTAAATTTGCGTTAGCAACGTTCTGTGAGAGCGGATGGGGACAAGGGGGGTGAGATTTTCGTTAAATATTTCAGACTTCAGACAGGGTAGCTCTCTAAAACAAGAGAGAGAGAGAAAGAGAGAAAGAGAGAAGAGAGAGGAAAGGGGAAGGGAGGAAGGAAAGGAGGGAAGGAAGGGAGGAAGAGAGGAAAGGAGAAAAGAAAGAATCTCCTGTTGGCATAGGGCTTATGAAAGGAGTTCCTCCTGCATTCTTTCATTATGTATACTTCTCTGTGACCTTGACAAAAGTTTAAGAACTGTATTATTAGAGTTTTCTTATTCCCATAGGACTGGAATGATGGCATTGCCCTTTTAACCAATTTTTAAATAACAATAAACCTCCTCTTGTGTAACAGTATACCTCCTGATACTGCAATGTGCAACGCTGAGTGAGAGGACCTTGTGTTCTATATGTCACCCTAAATCTCACACAGGCTAATATCTATCAAGTTTCAATATACAATAAGTTATGAGAAAAAAAGAAAGGGTTAGAATGAAGATACCTCCCTCACAGCTTTGTCATGGGGCAGGAGGTGGGGGAATTACTGAGAACCACAGAATGCTAAGCAATTTCAGAGCTTATAACAGATGATAGATCAATGGTAGCCCTACTGTTGTGATTGTTGTTTGTTGTTGTTATTTTCATTATTATTGAAGTGGCTTTTCGAAAAAATGAAAAACAAATTCCTTGAGGTGAATTATTGCCAGTGATTATTCTGATCTTCTAAGTGGATGGTACAAGATGGATGTATGTAGGCAACACCTCTTCTAAATCAACATTACCATGTACAAGTATTTTCTCCCAGAGTACTCCATTCTCTTGCATATCTGGCTCAGAAATGAACAGACTGTGCTATTTCAACAACATTTCTCTGGGTGATTTACAATTCAATTCACTCTGATACTAACTACTCAGAGTTAGTGAAGACCCCACGGGTTAAGGTCTCAGTGCCTGCTCTCACTTCAGATACCAGCTTCAAGTCCTGAGACCCCAGGCTACTTGCATTTTTGTCGGACTTGGTTTACAGATTTGGTGGTTCTCACAATCTCCCTTCAGGTTTGATAATTTGCTAGAATGACACAGAAAGAACTATACTTATGATTACCGGTTTATTATAAAGAATACAAATGAAAAGCCAGATGAAGAGGTAAATAGGGTGAATGGAGAAGGGTCCTAAGTACAGTCTCTGTCTCGGTGGAGTTGGGATATGTCCCCTCCAGCTACATTGATATGTCTACTAACAAGGAAGCTTCTGCAAATCTCATGGTTCAGAGGTTTTCTACTGAGGTTTTGTTACCTAGGCCCGATTGATTAAATCATCGGCCACATGCTTGGACTTCAGCTCCAGTCCCACCACCCTACCTGACCTCCAGGTAGGGTTCAAAGTTTTCTCTCTCTAATCAGGTGGCTGGTTCTTCTCCAGAAGCTATCTGGCCACTCTCCCCCGACCCCCAATCCTGGAGTCATGTCATTAACATAAACTGTGTGTAGTCAAAGAGGGCTAGTTATTAATTAACAAAAGACCCTTCAATCGCTCAGGAAATTCCAAGCATTTTAGAAGCTCTGTGCCAGGAACCAGGGAAAAAGACCAAATATAATTTTTATTATACCATGCAAACTTTGCCAGATATTGGTTCTT
This sequence comes from Lipotes vexillifer, assembly GCF_000442215.2. Lineage (NCBI taxonomy): Eukaryota > Metazoa > Chordata > Mammalia > Artiodactyla > Lipotidae > Lipotes > Lipotes vexillifer. The sequence continues at coordinate 532,858 of NW_006783631.1, forward strand.
CTGAGTTTCTTATCCTTTCCATTGTCTTTGGGAATTTCTAAGTACTAAAACCTTGACTTCACCCTTTTCTGTTTTTCTTGGAGACCAGTGTTGTTGAAACTGCCCAGACATAAAATGTGTGCAATTATTTATACCTGTATTTCTCTGCACAAACCATACAAATTAGTTTGCTTAAAATCCAGGTACAGTTTATTTTATTTTTTTGTTTGCGTTTTGTAGGCTTTTGATGCAGCAACTCAATTTGCTTGCCTTCTCTTTAGATATGACATTACATGTAATCTCTTTCCCAAATAAAACCATTTTCCCACTCTCAGTGTATTTATCCTTCACTTTACGTTCAAGTCTTTCTAACATTGGATTTATTCAATGGTAAAATAAAAAGCTCAAAATTAAACATGTGTAGTGTATTTGTTTATATTTCTATACCATATATATATATTGAGTATAATCAATTATGTATTTGTGTTTTAATCTGCCTCACTCTGGGAGTTTCCTTTAAGGAGATTTTGTATTTAACATATGTCTTTTTAAAAATATACAACCTGAGAAAAAACAAAAGTGCAGAGACAGAAAATCATGACACCACAGAATGCCACTATTTATTTTCCTTTTGATTAATCCAACATGCAAATATAAAAGCATTTTGGTTACTTAAGAAGTTCAATGATGTTTTGCTTTTTTATTCTTATAAATGAAAATATTAACTTAGTTTTTAAGTGATAACATGTAGGGGAGATACGTTAGCAAAACTTTTCTTAATGAAGTGTCTAATATAGCCTCTCCAAGTTTCTATATCCATCTGTAAGGTCATACATATGTACATGCCTGTGCATACTTACAATACAAACGAGAAAGCCTATTTTACAATGTTATGAGGAGAATGGACATCTTCTTTTATACTTACATATCCAAATGTATGTCAATCTTTCTGTTATTAAGCTCTTTAAAATAATTGTTTCTTTTTATTTCTAGGTAACCTTCAAAGCATCAAGACATTCAGTTTCACCAGATTTAAAATATGTTCTTCTGGCATATGATGTCAAACAGGTAAAGGAGTGATCTTTGAAAAAAATTTTTTCATTGTGTGTTGCATTCAAGTGACAGTTCATAGTTGTGTTGCATTCAGGTGAGAGTTCATAGTTTTCCTTGGTCATCTACTCAACTAGAGAAAATTTGACATATCCAGTAGGTGCAGGTGAATACTGATAACCAATATTGCACAAGAGAGTTTTGGCAACAATGTCGTTTCTTCCACACCCAGCTAGCAAATAACTGGAACAATCTGCTAGGTGCCTGTGCTGGTCCAAGTTCATCTCTTTTGGAGGAGAGTGTGGCAGAGCTTAGCAAATCCAAAAAATGGGGGCTTTTAAGAATTCCAGGATAAGCCTTAATATCTACTTGTGTTGTATGTATACGTAGATTAAGGGGTTTCCTAATGGCTGTGCCTGAGCTGCAGTGTGTATTGTGGGAAGAGCTGGTGAAAACATTGATTCAGTTTATGGTCAAAGGATTCTTTGTTGGTGTTTGAGCATAAGCCTTGTGGTTGTAGACATTTCTAAAAGTGGGGCAAGGCAGGGAATCAATTCTGAACAAATAAAGTGTTCTAACTGCAATTACTATTTCATTATTCCATGTCAGCTCTATAGCACAATTAGAGCAATATGTATGGTTGTGGAGTATTTTTACTCAGATATAATTTGCACTGTTGAAAAGCAAAGTAAATGTTGAAAAGGCAATTCAGCAGATTAGCTTCTGTAGAAAATAAATGATTTGGGAAATTATTCAAGAATGTTTTGTGTGCTTTAGGCAGACAATAAAAATTTATAGACAAAGCAGGAAGCCTCATATAATGCATTGAAACCCTTCGAGCACATGAAATTTTACTATTCAAAGGACCTTCTACTTGATGGTTTTAGTCTTTTGAAATATACATGTGTTATATTTTTAGACAAGTTTATATTTCTTATTTAAAATAATTAATTTACACTACAAAAGGCGGGGAGACTGTAATCAAAGACATCTTTTTCCTGTTATAAATCTTGGCCCTTTTCCTTTACCTTTGTTCTGTGTTCTCTCTACTCATTGGGATTTTGAAAAACATGTAAGAGTTGGAAAGTGCTTGAGCTTTATAACCAAACTATTACAGCATCCTCAAGTTTTTAAAACAATATTTATCTGAAGAGTTTTAACTTAAAATGACTGCTATATTAAAAGGATAATAAACTTTAAAAAAAATCAGGTTTCTGTAGCTACAGTTTGTTTTATTCTGTTTCACTGATCGATGTGTCTATCCTTCTGCTAGTTCCACAGTCTTTGTTTATTTTGGATATTTTACATAAATGGAATCATCCAGTATATGACTGTTGTCTGGCTTCTTTCACTTAGTATAATGCTTTTTAGATTAATCCACATTATAATATGTATCAGTACTTCGTTCCTTTTTTATGGTTGAATACTATTTCATTGTATGTATGTACTACATTTATTCATTTATTCATTGAAGGATACTGGGGTTTTTTCCACCTTTTGGCTGTTATGAATAGTGTTGTAAACATTTGTGCACAAGCATTTTTTTGAGTACCTGTTTTCAAATTTGGAGATAAATATTGAGGTGTGGAATTGCTGGGTAATGTGATAATTCTATGTTTATCTTTTTGAGAAACCACCAAATCACTTTCTAAAATGGCTGCACCATTTTACATTCCCACGGGCAATGTGCAAGTGTTTCAGTTTCTATGTATCCTCACCAACAGTTGTTATTTTCCATTCTTCTTATTGTAGCTATTCAAATGTATATGAATTGATATCTTATTGTGGTTTTGGTGTATACCTCCCTAATTAGACTAATGATGTTAAGCATATTTTCATATGTTTGTTGGCCTTCTGTGTTTCTTCTTTGGAGAAATGTCTATTCAAGTCCTTTGCGGTTTTTTTTTTTTTTTCTTTTTGTAGTTGAGTTTGAGAGCTGTTTAGATATTCTGGATAGAAGACCCTTATCAAATATATGATTTGCAAATATTTTCTTCCACTCAGTAGATTGCTTTTTCACTTTTTTGATAATGTCCTTTGGTGCATAAATTTTAAAAATTCTGATGAAGTATGATTTATCTATTTTTGTCTCTTGTTACTCATGCTTTTGGTACCATATCTAAGAATACATTGGCAAATTCAAGGTCATGAAGTTGTACCCTTATGGTTTCTTCTAAGAGTTTTATAGTTTCAGTTCTTATATTTAGGTTGTTGATATATTTTGAATTATTACTTTTTATTGTTTGAGATAGCCTTAAAAACGTTTTAAGGTTCCTGTTATATATTGAAAAACCATTCCAAAATTGTTTTGTTGGTTTATACTGCCCTTAGGCAATGCATAGCCTGTTACATTGACATATATACACTACCATGTGTAAAATAGATAGCTAGTGGGAAGCTGCTGCATAGCACAGGGAGATCAGCTCAGTGCTTTATGAAGACCTAGAGGGGTGGGATAGGGAGGGTGGGAGGGAGGCTAAAGAGGGAGGGGATATATGTATATGCATAGCTGGTTCACTTTGTAGTATAGCAGAAACTAACACAACATTGTAAAGCAATTATAGTCCAATAAAGATGAAAAAACAGAGTAATTATTAAATTGATAGATTATATAGAACCTAACCACAGCTGGCATCCAGGGGCTGGCATCAAGTGAACAGGCAAGAAGAGGTACTGACAGGAGAAGGGAGAGGTGGTGGGAGATGGTAGAGCTGAAGGATCGTCAGCGATAGGAGATGGAGGGCAAGCTGCAATGTCACTCACGCCTGACGCTGATGGCACAGGTTCTGGTTCCTTGCTGGATTAACTTCTATCTACACTCTCGGAAAAATGATCCAGTGATGTCTGGGTGGTAGCTCTTTTTTTCTCGTCATAGATGACAGGTTAGCACTGGATTGTATTCTCAACGTCTGCTGCAACTTTCCCGTACCGTTCTATGTTCGGGTCCTGTGCCTCAAAAACTAACAGGGCCTCCTCAAATAAAGAAAATCCCCTGCCATTTCCTGCATCGTGAGTCTCTTCGGTTCTTCAGTTACTTCTTCCTCTTGTCTCTCTTAGTCCTTCCTCTGGGCCTCCAATTCATGCTGCTTCTTAGCAGTACCAGCTGCATCACCGCTGCTTTTACGCCTGCTTCCAGACATGCTGGGCTTAAAATAAAGTTACTGTACTACTGTACTCTATACAGTACTGTACAGTAAAGTACACAAAAGCACAGCCACTTGTAGAGGATGCATGCACACGACAATGTACGCCAGACACATGAACTAACTTAACGTGATTGGACGTGGGAATGCATGTTAGCATCTTTGAAAGTTCACAGCTTGAAGGTTCTTATGTAGGGGACTAACTGTATCCATAGTCACAAAGCAATTACAATTACTAATACAGGTTTATGGACAGTTTTTGAAGATTCTGTATCAGGAGTTGCATGCTAAATAAATCATGGAAACTATAAGCCAATAATTTTTTAGTCCTTTGCAAAGAAGACAAAATAATATTCATTTTTCTATCAATGTCAATTTTATGGAACTTAGGCTGAATCTTTTCTGTTGAGATGTACAACTATTAATTAATTCTAATATGATAATATGAAGGCTATTTTCCCCAAGCAAATTATTTGTGTTCTACAACAACAAAAAGGTAATTTGAACGAAGTGAGAAGGTGCTTTTCTTTTTCTGGCCAGATTAATGTTTCTCATATTTTGGGCCTATAGCATGGTTCCTAGGTTGTTCTTCTGCTCCACAGAATTTGAGAATGCTTTGTGCCTGTTGTCTACAGGAATCCGTGGACAGATCAAGGTAAATGATATTCTCCTGTAAGACTCTTACAGATAAGTGGGGGAAAGAGGGAGAAAAGATCGTTTATGATTGGAAGGAAAGATGAGTCTTCCTGTAGGAAGGTAGAGAATGCTGCAGGGGCTCTTTGGGGTGATCTTGTGATCCTTAAGACTGTAAGAGTGATATTTATTCCGTTTGCTGCAAAAGGAGAAGTCTACTGGCAATGGTAGAGCTTAAGCCTGGCTGCCCCTGCTGAAGTGCTTTACTTGTGGCCGGGAAGCTTCCTGATGGTTTGGTTTTTTATGCCCAGACTACTTGTCACAATTGCAGGAACTGTCAGACCCATATCACTTGGTGACCCTGTTTACACAGAAGCTGACACCAAAGCAAAGCAAACTTAAAAACCTCCAGGTGGGCTTCCCTGGTGGCACAGTGGTTGAGACTCCGCCTACCGATGCAGGGGACACGGGTTCGTGCCCCGGTCCGGGAAGATCCCACATGCCGCGGAGCGGCTGGGCCTGTGAGCCATGGCTGCTGAGCCTGCGCGTCCGGAGCCTGCGCGTCCAGAGCCTGTGCTCCGCAATGGGAGAGGCCACAACAGTGAGAGGCCCACGTACCACACACACAAAAAAACCTCCAGGTGATGTCCCAGAAATGCTGGAGAAAGGAGCAGGAAATCAGATTGATCATTTTCCTCTTTTTTTTTTTTTTTTTTTTGCAGTACGCGGGCCCCCCACAGCTACGGCCTCCCCCGTTGCGTAGCACAGGCTCCGGACGCGCAGGCTCAGCGGCCATGGCTCACGGGCCCAGCCGCTCCACGGCATGTGGGATCTTCCCGGACCCACGAACCCGTGTCCCCTGCATCGGGAGGTGGACTCCCAACCACTGCGCCACCAGGGAAGCCCTTTCCTCTTTTTTTAAAAGAAGATATTAAACTTGCATAATCAAAGGGGAAATAAACAAAACAAAAATAAATCTCACCTCATATATCCAGATTGTTGAGTTTATCCAACTATGTTTTAGGATGTAACAATATTTGAGACAAATATTTCTAAAATAAATGGTATATTTTCTGCATTATTAGACCAAGGAAAGACAACTCACTAAATGCTTTTCTCCTTGGCTCATGGCTATCATTATGAACACTGATTACTCTGCAATAACTCAGCAGGAAACCTGCCTGGTTTCTCACATCTGTGTCCTTGTCTGAAGGATGGGGTACAGAAGAACGAATAGCCTGGAGAGAAAGACAAGTACTGTATGGTATCACTTATGTGTAGAATTTTAGAAATACCATCTTGTTAAAACAGAATAAAATGGTGGTTACCAGGGGATGGCGGGTGGGGGAACAGGACAGATGTTATTTTAGGGGACAAACTTAAAAGGAGTAGTAAACAAGCCCTAGAAATTATAATGCACAGTACAATGAATATAGACAACAGTACTGTATGAGAATAATCAAACTTGCTGAGACTAAAAATTATTGCAAATACCTAAAAAGAAAGTGTAGTTCTGTAACGTGATAGAGATGCTAATTATTGCTACAGTGGCAGTCATATTACAATATATAAATGAACATGTACACATTAAACTTATACAATGGTATAGGTCAAAATATATTTCAGTTTATAAAAATGGGGTGATAGTGTGCTTAAGTCATCTCTTGTTGGAAGGAATGTCATAGCCCAGGTTCCCTTCAATCACTCCTCTTCCTTTTAATCAGTTTCCCACACTCAAGCTAAGCTGATCTTTAAAAAAAAAAAATCTGATTGTCATCCACTGTTTAAAATCTTCCTAAGGCTTCTTGGGATAAAGAAGTCATAATAGCCTACAAGGCCCTGCCTGCCGTTTTAGCCTCACCTTCCACAAACCACCCCCAACTTGTTCTCAGCACTTCTGGGATTTCCTCTAGTTCTTTGAAACACCATGCCCCTCCCATCATCGGGCTTTCACTACTCTTCTGCCTGGAACAAGTTCCTACCCCTTTCTTCACATTGATAATTTTTACTTATTCTTTAGATGCCAACTCAAGCATACATGCCTTAAACATCAAGGCTGTTCCATTTGGCTGTTCCAAATCAAGGCTGATTTGGTCATATTTCCCTATTACAAGTTTCATGGTACTCTCTCTCCCCACTGTAGAATTTATCACAACTATAATTGTGTCTAACACGATGCCTGACAGTGTTACTCAAAAAAAAAAAAAAGAATAAATAGAAACATAATTTATGAATTAATAAACAAGAACCTCCACCAAACTTTTCCTTGAAGTGCCAGGCAAGGGTCAGTTGCCCTTCTCTATGCCTTTATGGCATGTGGTACATACTTATCTCTCAATATTTCTGTCATTGCATTGAACACGACCATTTATGTGTACATCTCCTTGACTAAACTATAAGACCCTTAAAGTCAAGAACTTTGCTTTATTCCTTTTAATGCCCACAGGGTTTTCTGCAGTCAACGGCGCATAGTAAACAGTCAATGTTTGTGAAACTAAAACAGTGATTATCAATCTTGGCTGCACATCAGAATCACCTGGAGAGTTGAGTTCAACCCTGCAGAAATCCTGCTTTAATTGTTTGGGGATATAGCCCAAACACTGGAGTTTTAAAAACTCCCCAGGAGACTGTAATGTCAGCCCGGCTTACAGTCCACTGAATTTAAGTGAACTGCTCTCTTCCACCTATTGAAGAATTTTCAGACTTCAGACAAGGGAAAGACAAGAAATAAAGATTAAAATACCTGCTTTTTAATACTGCACCTACTTGATGCCAAAGACTGTACCTGTACATCTTTATTCCTTACCATTTCTCTTTATAGTAGTTGATGTTATTTTATTAATGAAAATATAGAGACAAAGGAGATTCCTTTGCATAATAAATTTGCATAATATGACTCAAGATTGAAACTTTTTTTTTTCTGGAACAATAATTCTCAATATATGGTCCCAGAATAGCAGCAGCAGGATCTCCTGAGAATTATTAGCAATGTAAATTCTTGCGCTCTGCCCAGACCCAATGAAACAGGAACTCTGGAGATGGGACCCAAGATCTGTGGGTAACAAGCCCTCCAGGTGATTCTGATATAGCTCAAGATTGAGAGCCACCTATTCAGAGGAAATGATTCCTTCAAATTCAAGAGCTCTACTTGGGAAAAGACCTAAGTAGCCAGAACTTAACCATGTATATGGCAGTGATTTAGAGAAAATATCATTTAAAAAAGAGAGTCTACCATTTTCTCTTTAGTATTTCAAAATAATTTAATCCTGGATTTAATGTTCAGCTGTTCCTTTCTGACCTTGGCCATTGGTCTGGCCTCATTTACTCTTCAAGGTTGATGCTTAATCTGTCATATTATAATTAGATGTGACCTAGTGAGGAATGCATGGAATATGGAGAAGATAGGTGAGTTTATATTCAAATTATCCATACTTAAATGTTTTGTTGAAGTGTAGCATGTATACAGGAGCACGCACATACTGTGAGGATAGTCTGATGAAGTTTTACAACTGAGCGTATCTCTGTAACTGTCACCCAGATCAAGAAGCAAAACATTACTGTGCTCCTTTCCAGTCACTACCCACCTCAAGGGAGGCCACTGTTCAAGTTTTTAAGAGCTTAGATTATTTTTTTCTATTTTTCTACATATATATATATTCATACAGTGTGTGCTGTTTTGTGTATGTCTTCTTTTACTCAACGATGTTTGTGAAATATATCCATATTGTTCAATAGTTGGATAGTACCTTGTTCATCTTCCCTACTATTATAGCATTCCACTGCAAATATCATTGTTTATCCATTTGCCAATTGGACTATAAAAAATACATACCTGAACAATATAGCTTTTTTGTGTTGGATTATTTTCTCTGATCACTCCCTTTTCTATCTATTACCCTGCTGCTTTTTTGGTGCCTGTTTCAAAAATGGATTTTAGTAGAGGGAACAAACTTTTGTTGAGTACTCAAATAGTGCCTCTTATATGGGAAGTCCATCAATTTAAACGTGCCCAAATCCTTGCTCCTTAGTCACTGATAACATATTTTACAAAGGTGGGAAGCTTAGAGGTGCTAATTTACTTACTTAGGGTCCCACTTCCCAGTTTCAGAGCTCGGACTCAATCCCATCTTTCTAGCTCCAAAGCCTCTGCCATTTTCTGAAAGTTATTACATATCTCCATAGATTTATTCTGTAATCTGGTGTAATTATTTTCCCATTAATTTGCAATTATATCAACTGTATTCTAATTAAGTAATTAGAAGACAAATGGAACTTGTATTGCATATAATTATTTGCAGTACTCAGGTAGCATTTATTATATTCCTCCAGACTTACTGGTTATGCATTTTAATTTTCTATTTGCTTCTTAGTTGTTTCTCAAAAATAGCCAACTAAATAACTGTGGGTTGCACTTTGATACCATTAATTTGAAAATATTCCTGAGGAAGAAAAAAGTATTCCAAAATATAATGCAGTCTAGATTTTATGAAATCTTGATTATCAGAATATTTGTGCTTAAGAATTGTCATCTAGTATTTGACATTTCCAATATCAAAGTTATTTTTTCCTTTATTCTGAGTTATGTTAAATCATAAATAGTTTTAACCATTTAAATCAAGTTTATTTTATATATTATTTCAATATGATTAACATTATTAGTCCATTTGAATTATTTAACAATTGCATTTTAAGCCATCTTTGAAGTCAATAGTGTAATATATGTATTAATATATACTTAAGACAAACGAAATAAGTAGAAACAAGTATTAAAAAAAAACCCTTTAAACTAATATTTATAGTTTTCTTACTGTTTGGCTTAACAATGCATATTAAATAGACTAATAAATAGCTAAATTAACTATTTACATTGCCAACATCCTTAGTATGTCTTATGTTTGGGGTCAGAAACTTTAATTGCATTTACTGTTGTTTAGGAATAATTAGAACATAAATCTTCATGAGAATAAGCTCTTTCTAAAAAGAAAAGCAAAACCGAATGAATCTTTTAAACCGTGTCTAACAGAAGGAATAAATCAATTATACATGTGCTACAGTTACTGTGTTGATGTCTGTCCTCCAAAGTCGATGCTCTGCAGAAGAGTGGTCTTGTTATTCTCTAGAGTTAGATGCATTCACTTCAGTTTAACATGTTTCTACTAGTCTGTAGCTCTGTAGACAAGACCTTCTTTATGATAAATTTCTATTTTAACTAAGATGTAATTCACTGTACCATGAATCCTGCATGCACTACTGCCTAAAAAAGTAACTCTTCTCTAGTGAATTATCTAATTAAATTCTGAGCCTTAATACTTCAGTGCTTTACAATTACAGACAAATATTTAAGAAGTCTGTGGGAGTACATGATCTGGTCATGGAATTATCTAAGCTATTAAGATTCATGCACTTGGGGAGCACTAATATTTCAAATAATCCTATTAATAATAAACTCAGGAAATCACAGCCTAGGAAAGTGACTGTCCTCAAATATATGGGACTTGGAGTTCACCTTAAGAGCCTCCTGCCTTCCAGTGCCCACAGAACACACCTTCTTGGTCCCATTGTAGCTGCTGCTGCTAAATGACCTTTCTAGTTAACCTCCTCCTTTCTAAAGAGAGATAATAAGGCATGAAAAAAATATTAACATCAATTTTGGATTTTTTTTCCTTGGTTAAAGCAGAAGAATCCTAGGAGGAAAAAAAGGAAAGGAAGGAAGGAAGGGAGGGACCCTAAGTTTTGGCAGACAGAATTTACAACTTTTCCTTTTTGTAGTAGCTATTATTGTATTTATCAGTGTATCATTAATTCAACCACATAGCATTTGTTTTATTTTGATTTTGAAAATAATATGTTTAGTATAGAGAATTTGAAAACACTGAAAAACATGAAAAAGATGATTATAATGCTTGTATTTACCTCTTTTAGAGAATACCACTAACAATATGTTGATTTATCTCATCCAAGTCTTGTTTTTGTCATAGATACATATATCTTGTTTCCATTTATAGACAAAATTATTAGAATACTTTGAGAAATAATGTATTAGCAAAAGATTGTCATACTAAGCATTCCGATCTTGTTCAAGTAATCTAATGTTGTATAATTACTACAAAACTTTGTGGCATAAAACAGTAATTTATTATCATCGTGGATCTTGTGCATTCTGGAAGGGCTCTGCTATGACATTCCCACTTGCATTCTCGTTTGTGATTGCTGTCAGATGTTGTTTGGGGCTGCAGTCATCGGAAGACTTGACGGGACAGAGGATCTGCTTCCAAGGTGGCTCATTTGCGTGGCTGGAAGTTAATACTGGCTGTTGGCCGACAGCTCAGTGTTTCTCCATGTGGACCACTCCACGGGGTTACTTGATGTCCTCATGGCAGGGTAGCTGGCCTCTCCCAGAATGGGTGATCCAAGGGAGCAAAGTGGAGTCTGCAATGCCTTTTTGGATCTAGCTTGGACCACATAAGCCTCCATTACCACTATATTCTATTGGCCACACAGGGTCAGCTGTGACTCCAAGTAGGAGGGGAGTATACTAGGGCATGAAAATAAGGAGATGAGAATAATTATGTGTCACAGATCCCGATAGGAAGAAATCGAATTGCATGACGGTTTTGGACAGTTCATCATGAACTCACTGTAGCATTAGTGGAGATTACATGCTGAATGCTGGTGAAGTCAGGTGGCTTTGAAGCTGGCTAACTACCAAGAGAGTTATGATTAATTAATATTATGTGTGAGCATCTCTATCAGTGTAGCACAGGCCTGTATTATTGTTATTGTTCTTTCCTATTCAATATGATTAAACCAGATTTAAATAGATAAAAAATGCAGATAAAAGTTTAGAATGAGAGTTGATTTAGTAGACTACAAAATCAAGATTACAGATAATCTAGAGGCGGGAATGCTAGCCCAAGTCAACAACGTTAAATTTATTAATGGTTAGAATGAATTTAAGCATGTGTTTTATTTAAAAATCTGGTTCTTAAAATATAGGATGAAAAGAGTAACCGGTATCCCAACTTAGGTACTTTTATTGATCATAAACTCAGTATGGACTTAGACTCTCACATGAACTTTAAAAACATCAATATATTTTTCAAGATGAGTTTATAAAATTGAACTGCCTAGAACTGTACTGTCCAGTACTGTAGCCACTGGCCACATGGGCTGAATGGCACTTGAAATGCAATTAGTCTAAGTTGAGGTGTGCTGTAAGTGCAAAATACACACTCCAGATTTTGAAGGCTTAGTTAAAAAAAAAAAAAGTACACATTAATAATAGGTCATATTCAAGATATGATAAAACAACATTTTTCTATATATTGGACTAAATACAATGTATTAGTAATTTTTAAACTTTTTTTCTCTTCTTTTATTAATAGGGCTATAAAAATTAAACTTACTTATATAGTACTTGCATTATATTTCTCTTGCTCAGCGCTGCTCTAGAACACAGGAGGTAAATATCCCAATGTTTTTTTTTGTTTGTTTTTTGGTTTCTTTTGCGGTACGCGGACCTCTCACTGTTGTGGCCTCTCCCGTTGCGGAGCAAAGGCTCCGGACGCGCAAGCTCAGCGGCCATGGCTCACGGGAGCAGCTGCTCCGCAGCATGTGGGATCTTCCCGGACCAGGGCACGAACCCGTGTCCCCTGCATCAGCAGGCGGACTCTCAACCACTGCGCCACCAGGGAAGCCCAATCCCAATGTTTTAAGTGCCAGTTGGAAAGCACCTGGGATGCTGTACCCAACTGGAGACCATATGGAAGGAGACAATCATAATTCTCAAAGACTTAGAAACTGTAATGAAGGAATTAGATATGTACCTATGAACAGAGAAAACTTGGCAAAATACAGGGATAATAATAGATATCTTGAGTGTTGCAGGGCTGTCAAAGAGAATAGAAGTCAGATGTATTTCTTAGTGTAAAACTAAGGCCAATAGAAACAAATGGCAACAGGAAGACAGATTTGGCTCAGCATAAAGAAGGCCTCTCTAACAGTTACTTGTTCAATAATACAGGGACCTACTTTTTTTAGAAATTTACAAATGGTGCATGGATAACTCTCCATTATAGGCACTGTGTAAAGGAAACTTGCACAGGTGAACTGTGTTGGAATAAATTTCAGTCTTTCATTAATCCAAGAAAGACAACAGCTTCCCCTCTAAAATACATCATAGCATAAACACAGGAAGAAAGAGTTGTGTGACTCTCCTACTAATATGTCAAGTTTGAAGTCTTGCCGAATATATAGTCCTGAAATTTTCTTTCTATAAATGTCAACATTTAAGGAAGAATGTCAAAAGCAGTCTACTTTGCTTTATTTACTCATATCTAGTTTGAAAAAGATCAAACATAGGACAACTTTTCAGAAAAATATAACAGTAATTCTTACTAGAAATAGCAAACTTCAAGTAAAAAAAAAACGTACACATGGAAAAAAATTCAGATGTAATGTTTTCTGATTATACCAAGAGACGACAATGTTATGATTCCTAATTGGAGTTTACACTAATTCACTTTTAATTGCTTTTATGTTGCCTATTTAAAAAAGAAAAAAAATGGTAAAGATTGTGTGTTAGTAAATTAACCAGCTCAAAGATAGTGTGTGGTATAAGGAGCCTCTTAATTTAGCCAAATGAAAAGGACCCGAGCATTTCTGAATAAAGAGGGAGCAGAGAATGTAACTAGAGTAATGAGGCCATGCATTTTTAAAGGAACTCAGCCAGGGCTTCCCTGGTGGCTCAGTGGTTGGGAGTCCGCCTGCCGATGCAGGGGACGTGGGTTCGTGCCCCGGTCTGGGAAGATCCCACATGCCGCAGAGCAGCTAGGCCCGTGAGCCATGGCCGCTGGGCCTGCGTGTCCGGAGCCTGTGCTCTGCAGCGGGAGAGGCCACAACAGTGAGAGGCCCAGGTACCGCAAAAAAAAAAAAAAAAAAAAGAACTCAGCCAGAAAATGACCAACAGTCACTGTCAAAAAATTGAGACTTCATTTTTAAGAGCACATTTTTTGTTTATATAGATTTAATCCAGTGTACCTGAAACATAACTAAATGTTGCGTAATCATACTTAATTTTACTTATCTGTACTGAATTATGTCCAATTTACATTTTTACACATTTTTCTCCTCTTGTGCCTTTGAGATCATTTAAGGCTCTAACAAGGCCTTAATTGATGTGACATCCCCAATACCAAGTTCCATGCAGCAGTGCACTATTGTCATTTCTTTCTTGAATAAGTGAATGACTCCACAAGGAGCGGGACAAACATTTGCCACTCTGGGAGAGAGGACCTATTCCCTGCTTCTTCTGCTTAACAGCCTTTCCAGACCCTGTCTCAAAAAATAAGAGATCCTTTACAGAGATGATGAAAAGCCAGTGGTACTGATGTGAAATTTGATCTTCATAAAAGAGACAAATTCAATAATCAAAGCTTTTCACATTAATTTTTCACCTTAAACTAGTTTCTGCACCTATAATTTTGCACTCACATTTATGAATATTGACTGATTGACAATGATTTAATCGCTTTTCTTTTCAAATAGAAAAATATTTCTGCCTATAATATCCCAAATGCAAAAACATTAACAGTTTTCAGTATAGGGTATCACTTTGTCATTATTGCTTTTCCCTCTAAGTGGAATTGAGGAGCAGATTTTTATTTTTTGCGGTTGAATTTCATTTAATACATATGCCTGTCATGCATAATAACACACTCTGGGAGGAGGGCATTTTATTAATAACTTTATTTGCAAATTCAATATCATGAGACCAAAATAGTGATATGCATGCTCACTTACTTTTCCTTATAATTGACAAAACTATTTGTGTATTTACTGGTGTAATGAAAAATACAGGTATATTTGATGCTGTAGCTAGTCTTGATGTTAATAAAGAATAGACATTTAAAACTGACTATAATTTATTGCAGATTAGATCTGTACTTAATTATTCATTCATAAAAGAAAATGATGTCTTTGTTTTCAGAAAGATACTCCAAATTACTGTACAATTCACCAAAAACACAAAGCCCTTTTTCCTATTGTTGGATATTTAGGTTATTTCAAATTTTCCCTCTATTTAAATAATGTTGTGGTGATCATCCTTGCACTTAAAACTGTGTCCATGTTTCTAATAAATCACTGAGTTGAATGATATTAATTTTGTAAGAGTTATTGAAACATATTACTGTAGTTATTTCCAAGAAGTTTATCTCAGATGGCACTTCTACCATCTCTGAATTATTGTGTGTTCTTTTAATTTAACCTTTTAAGCATTATATATATAATATATATATATATATATATATATATTGCGGTATGCGGGCAAAGAGGCCACTGCTGTGGCCTCTCACGTTGCAGAGCACAGGCTCTGGATGCGCAGGCTCAGCGGCCATGGCTCATGGGCGCAGCCGCTCCGTGGCATGTGGGATCTTCCCGGACCGGGGCACGAACCCGTGTCCCCTGCATCGTCAGGCAGACTCTCAACCACTGCACCACCAGGGAAGCCCCATTATTATTTTGGATGAGAAAATTGAATAAAAAGTTAAAGAGATTTGATGAAGACCTACTAGCTAGGTAACAGCAGAGCTGGGATCAGAATCAAAGGTCATGATATTAATCACAATGTTAAGATGGTTTTCCTTAATGTAAAATAGTATAGTCATCCAACATAAATTTATTCAGTACCTATTCATGGAGCACTTACTCTGTGCCTAGCATTGTTGTATGTGTCATGGATACAGCCCTGAACAAAAAGGAATTTCTTGTCAACATGGAGTTTTCATACCAAGTAAAAGAGAATAATGAAAATAAATGAGTAATTTATACATCATGTTAGGTGGTTCTGAGTGCTAGGGGATTTTTTTAATTTTACTTTTTATTTTTACTTTTATTTACTTTTAAACATAGATTCACAAGAAGCTTCAGCAGAGCATGGAGATGTATCTGTACCCATCACCAAGCTTCCTGCCGTGGTGACATCTTTCATAACAGTTGTGCATTACTAAAACCAGGAAGAGTGTATTTATCAAAATTGTACAATAAAATTAAGTAGATTACAGATCTTTCTCAGATATTACCATATTTTGCATACACTCATTTTTTGGCATGTCCTATGTATATTTCTGTTGCATTTTCTTACATATAACTAACATCACCACCCATAATTGAGATACACATCCATTCTGTCACCATGAAGGAAATCTCTTATACTTCTCCTTTGTAGTCACACCGTCCCTCCCCTTCTCTAATCTCTGGCAACAACTGTTCTCCATCTCTACAATTTTGTTATCTCCGGCATGGTATATAAATTGAATTATACAATATATAACCTTTTGAGATTGTCTTTTAGGTGTTTTTTTTTTTCCATTCAGTATAATGCTCTTAAGATCCATATAAATTGCCATGTGTATCAATAGTTTGTTCCCTTTTATTGCTGAGTAGTACAGAGAGATCTATAAAGCAGAAAAGAAAATGCCACTAAGAAGGGTGCAGTTGGCACAGCCTGCCGCTATCTTGAGTTGGGTGTCCTGTGAGGAGCTTCAGTGCACATCCCGAGCTGAGGTATTGGCCCAGCCATTTCACGAGGAACTCTGGTCTGAAGGGCCGGTGGCAAGGCCTCTGCATGGGGCCAGCTATGCGCAAGTGAAACAGACTAAGCGCAAAGGGAAAAAAGGTGGATGGGCTAGGCCTGAAGTGAGATGGCCAGATTTATGTCCTTTCCAGATGAAATGTGGATCCTCTAGCAACAGGAGTCATGTGGTTGACAGGGTCTTGGTGCTCCAGCCAGGTGTCAGGCCTCTGAGGTGGGAGAGCCAGGTTCAGGACATTGGACCACCAGAGACCTCCTGGACCCATGTAATATCAATGAGCAAGAGCTCTTGCAGAGATCTCCGTCTCAACGCTAAGACCCAGCTCCACTCAATGAAAGTGCTGGATACCCTATGCCAAACAACTAGCAAGACAGGAACACAACCGCAACCATTAGCAAACAAGCTGCCTAAAATCATAATAAGTACACAGACACCCCAAAACACACCACCAGACGTGGACCTGCTCACCAGAAAGACAAGATCCAGCCTCATCCACCAGAACACAGGCACCAGTCCCCTCCACCAAGAAGCCTACCCAACCCACTGAACCAACTTTAGCTCCTGGGGACAGACACAAAAACAACGGGAACTACAAACCTGCAGCCTGCTCAAAGGAGACCCCAAACACAGTAAGTTCAGCAAAATGAGAAGACAGAGAAATATGCAGCAGATGAAGGAGCAAGATAAAAACCCACCAGACCAAACAAATGAAGAGCAAATAGGCACTGTACCTGAAAAAGAATTCAGAGTAATGATAGTAAAGATGATCCCAAATCTTGGAAATACAATGGAGAAAATACAAGAAACGTTTAACAAGGACCTAGAAGAACTAAAGAGCATACAAACAATGATGAACAACACAATAAATGAAATTTAAAATTCTCTAGAAGAAATCAATAGCAGAATAACTGAGGCAGAAGAACGGATAAGTGACCTGGAAGATAAAATAGTGGAAATAACTACTGCAGAGCAGAATAAAGAAAAAAGAATGAAAAGAACTGAGGGCAGTCTCAGAGACCTCTGGAACAACATTAAATGCACCAACATTCTAATTATAGGGGTCCCAGAAGAAGAAGAGAAAAAGAAAGGGACTGAGAAAATATTTGATGAGATTATAGTTGAAAACTTCCCTAATATGGGAAAGGAAATAATTAATCAAGTCCAGGAAGCACAGAGAGTCCCATACAGGATAAATTCAAGGAGAAATAAGCCAAGACACATATTAATCAAACTGTCAAAAACTAAATACAAAGAAAGCATATTAAAAGCAGCAAGGGAAAAACAACAAATAACATACAGGGGAATCCCCATAAGGTTAACAGCTGATCTTTCAGCAGAAACTCAGCAAGCCAGAAGGGAGTAGCAGGACATATTTAAAGTGATGAAAGGGGGAAAAAAAAAGTGATGCCACGGTAAAACTTACAACCAAGATTACTCTACCCAGCAAGGATCTCATTCAGATTCAATGGAGAAAGTAAAACCTTTACAGACAAGCATAAATGGAGAATTTTATGGCTTGATTGGAATTTTATCTTTAAAAGGATTAAGTGAACTTTATTTTATTTTATTTTATTTATTTTTTTTTATACAGCAGGTTCTTATTAGTCATCAGTTTTATACACATCAGTGTATACATGTCAATCCCAATCGCCCAATTCATCACACCACCACCCTCCCCCTGTGCCGCTTCCCCCCTTGGTGTCCATACGTTGGTTCTCTACATCTGTGTCTCAATTTCTGCCCTGCAAACTGGTTCATCTGTACCAGTTTTCTAGGTTCCACATATATGCGTTAATATACAATATTTGTTTTTCTTTTTCTGACTTACTTTACTCTGTATGACAGTATCTAGATCCATCCACGTCTCAACACATGACCCAATTTCGTTCCTTTTTATGGCTGAGTAATATTCCATTGTGTATATGTACCACATTTTCTTTATCCATTTGTCTGTCAATAGGCATTTAGGTTGCTTCCGTGACCTGGCTATTGTAAATAGTGCTGCAATGAACATTGGGGTGCATGTGTCTTTTTGAATTATGGTTTTCTCTGGGTATATGCCCAGTACTGGGATTGCTGGATCATATGGTAATTCTATTTTTAGTTTTGTAAGGAACCTCCATACTGTTCTCCATAGTGGCTGTATCAATTTACATTCCCACCGACAGTGCAAGAGGGTTCCATTTTCTCCACACCCTCTCCAGCATTTGTTGTTTGTAGATTTTCTGATGATGCCCATTCTAACTGGTGTGAGGTGATACCTCACTGTAGTTTTTTTTTTTTTTGCGGTATGCGGGCCTCTCACTGCTGTGGCCTCTCCCACTGCGGAACACAGGCTCTGGTTGTGCAGGCCCAGCGGCCATGGCTCACGGGCCCAGCCACTCCACGGCATGTGGGATCCTCCCGAACCAGGGCATGAACCCGCATCCCCTGCATCGGCAGGCGGACTCTCAACCACTGTGCCACCAGGGAAGCCCCTCATTGTAGTTTTGATTTGCATTTCTCTAATAATTAGTGATGTTGAGCAGCTTTTCATGTGCTTCTTGGCCATCTGTATGTCTTCTTTGGAGAAATGTCTATTTAGGTCTTCTGCCCACTTTTGGATTGCACTGTTTGTTTTTTGATATGGAGCTGCATGAGCTGCTTGTAAATTTTGGAGATTAATCCTTTGTCAGTTGCTTCATTTGAAAATACTTTCTCCCGTTCTGAGGGTTGTCTTTTTGTCTTGTTTATGGTTTCCTTTGCTGAGCAAAAGCTTTTAAGTTTCATTAGGTCCCATGTGTTTATTTTTGTTTTTATTTCCATTACTTTAGGAGGTGGATCAAAAAAATCTTGCTGTGCTTTATGTCAAAGAGTGTTCTTCCTATGTTTTCCTCTAAGAGTTTTATAGTGTCCAGTCTTACATTTAGGTGTCTAATCCATTTTGAGTTTATTTTCGTGTATGGTGTTAGGGAGTGTTCTAATTTCTTTCTTTTACATGTAGCTGTCTAGTTTTCCCAGCCCCTTATTGAAGAGACTGTCTTTTCTCCATTGTATATCCTTGCCTCCTTTGTCATAGAGCAGTTGACCATATGTGCATGGGTTTATCTCTGGGCTTTCTATCTTGTTCCATTGATCTATGTTTCTGTTTTTGTGCCAGTACCATATTGTCTTGATTGCTGTACCTTTGTAGTATAGTCTGAAGTCAGGGAGTCTGATTCCTCCAGCTCCGTTTTTTTCCCTCAAGACTGCTTTGGCTATTCGGGGTCTTTTGTGTCTCCATACAGATTTTATGATTTTTTTGTTCTAGTTCCATAGAAAATGCCATTGGTAATTTGATATGGATTGCATTGAATCTGTAGATTGCTTTGGGTAGTATAGTCATTTTCACACTATTGATTCTTTAAAAGGATTAAGTGAACTTTATATTCCCTTTATGAAATGTTTGTGCCAATTTTATCAAATTGTCTAAGTGACTTTGGCATGAAGTGGAAGGCACACAGATTCTATTCCTTTGCATTGTTCATGACCCACTCGTGCCTTTAGACCTCACTCAGAGGACACAAAAGTCTTAAGAATTTACTGGAAGAACAGAGATGACATCTCCTGTGACTCAAAGGGCATTGCATCAGAGTGTGGTCTTCATCCCAGCAAAATCTCATGGAAGGGGAAATGAAGCTGAAGACTTACCAGACAGTATCTGTGGTTTTTGTGTTCATGTCAGGTAGCAAACACTAAGTGGATCCACCCGAAAATCCAGTCAATTTGGAAAATTATATGAGCTAAGCCAAATCTTAGCCTTTCACCCTGTTAAATAATAAGGGGTCCACTTTGTCCCTTTGACAGGTCTCAGAAGCAGCTCAATAAATGAACAAAGCTCAGGAAGCCAAAGCTGTGGATATTCATGAAAGTTCTGAATTGAACTGGTGTTGGCGAGAGCTGGCAATCATAATTTTGTTCACAAACATGCTGACAATAAACTCTCAGGTAAAAACAGCCAGACACATAGAAGTTCACTCATTTCAGCTAAGTACAACTTCTCCAGGAAAACTTTCTCTCCTGTCTTCTGGACTATGCAGTTGGAAACTTACCCCTGCAGTATTAGATGCTGTATTTCCACCATCAAATATAAGCTCCCTGAGGACAGATACTATTTTTTTCTTTCATTTATTTTTCCTGCCATACCTAGAATGTAGTAGAAAGCAGTAGGCACTCTGTAAAAAGGATACATTTCTCTTACATCAAGGAACACAAGCTATGACTTGCAGATGTACTTGGAAATGTGACTACTGCTATTAAACCGTTCTCAACATCCCTTCAGCAAGCATCAGTATCTGATTAATATCCTTTCTACTTAAAACAGAGAATTAAGAGATGAAACCTAACTGCCAAGAACCAGTAGGGGAAAGTAGTCACTGTGTTGATTTGAATGCCTGCTGTGCAAGTGACATATTAATATTAAATGGGTTTTTATTTAACAGTTGCATTGTCAAATGGGAAAAAATTAATTATTTGAAAAAATCCAAAGCATTTACCCCCCACTGTGTACGTAAAGAGGAAAAAAAAAAGCTGAAGAAACAGTAACTCTCACATGCTTATTTTTTCCTGAAAGTGTGAGATGGTGAAAACTGAGAAAGAAAGTATAATGTGCTTTTAGCTATTCATAATATTATGTCACAAAAACAATAATAAAAATAAAAATCCTTTTATGGGGTTCATTTACAGAATATTAAATAATCCTTAGGAAGTTATCAGTATAGTCAGCTTTCTAGAATTACAGGTATTTGTTGTTATTGTTTTAATTTCTTATTTTTATATTTAACCTTCCTGGGCTACCTGACACACAGGTGTTCATGATGAAGAACAACTGATGAAGATAAGAAATTGCTGATTTTATTGCTTAAGGTTGTTGTTCATCTTCAACAAAAGATGAAGATAAACAGTTGCTATTTCTATAGGTTCTTTAATGCTGACGTCAAGTTTCCCATTTACTTCATATTAATTCCTAAGCACTCACATCTCTAAAATTTAGGTATGAGAGTGTAATCTCAAAAGAAGCAATAGGAAATACAAGACAACTTGGTCAAGCTTGTAAACCTCACATAGGGGATTATTTTGTACTTGTCCCAAGATTTATTCTAGTGCAAAATTTAACCATACATCCAAAAACTATTTATTAAGACCTTTTCTCAAATCAAGTATAGAACTCTGGTTAGAAGTTTTCTGTCTGGATCAGTTTAGGTCTGGTTTATTTTCTGGATCAGAGCCAAATTAGGCCAAGCGTATTCAGACCAGTTCCTACTTAAGGGCAAAGTAACGTGTGATATCCAAGCATATGACACCTTAAAGTTGGGGTTCCACATTTAAAGAGGTACAACATGTTCTTCCCCTGCTGCCAGAGGTGAATTGAATGGCAAAAATGAGCTTAGTGATAATTTGGGAATATTGCCTTTTGCTTTATTTCATCTTGTGTTTTCTGTTTGGTAAATAGGCTGTCCCCTGAAGTTTTGTCTTCAGTGTTTGTTGCCCAAGTTGTTTCATTTCTTCCGGGTTGAGGAAGGTGTTCTGCATGAGTTATCAAGAAGTCACAGCATTTTTATGTTACAAAGGGCTTAGAACACCCGTATTTATTGCTGGGAAATTGAGGCCCAGACAGTCAAATGATATAAAGCTATGTAGTAGCAGAGTTTGACCTAGATATTAGGGCTCTGAATTCTCAAGGACTTTTTTTCATTATTCTTTAAAATATTCCATATCATTAGGAGCGGGAAAAATTATATTCCCTCCAGAAAATTTAAAAAGGACACATGTATCTTAGTCCCTTTCAAATACTAGTTATATTGTATTTTTCCCACACATCTACTCATTCATTTTCAAATAATTGAATATCAACAAATGTGCTAGCAATTAAGAATAAAAATAGTTGCATATAATTCCTGCTTTTCATTTGAAGTGTTCATACTCTAGAGGGGAAATTTGTATAAATAGAAGAATTATAATAAATGGAACAAGGATCGATCTTCAAGAGCCAAGATAGCTCAGAATTCCCAGAAAAGAACATCAAAACTGTCCCTTGAAGACTGAGTAGGAATTTTCTAGGGTTAAAAAACTAAAGTGGGGAGATGCCTTAAGGCACATACAGAACGAGAGTCATGAAAGGGCCCAGCATGTGTACAGAGCAGTGAGATACTTGGTGTGGCAAGAATGCTGGAAAGTGAAGTGTGGAAGAGGTTCAGAAGGTCTTAGTCTGCTTGCTAATTATTTTCAGTCTCTGAAGTTTGTTGTGTTGAAATAGAAGCATGAGTGCCCAAATCCTCAATCACTTGCAGGTTCACAAAGAGCCCATGAGTTTTCAATATCAGGCCAAGCTGCCTCTTTGTTACTGCAGAGTGTTTGCCTCTGTGTGGCACCTCTGGGACTAATGAGCTGGGCAAGATCACAGGAAACTACAGGGTCTCCTTTTCCCCCTCTAACCCAGGACTAGCCTTGAAAGTTGGTGTCTTGATCCCCTATCTTCCATGTTCTCTTACTTGGTACTCAGGGCTAATACCGTTTTTATTTGGGAATGGAAAAAGGGGCAAAAAGAAGCTCTGAGTAATCCCTAACTTTAGGAATGACCTCTTAGACCTGCACAGGGGCTTGGTTTCATTTTTTTTTCTGTAGGTTTTTTTTCCACTTCTGAGAGGCAGTGACACTGATGGGTTCCATCCCCTCCCTTCCCAATTGATCACTGAAACATATCAAAGGTAAAACAGCCAGGACCTATCTGACTGGCTGTTTCCAATCAGATGAACATTTCTTTAGTTCAAATTGAAATAAGTAAATTGATTATCAAGCTCTGTTCTAAACCAATATTAAGTATGTATATTTTGTGTATATATGTATATTTGTATGTATTTTCATTCATGTAGGTAGAGCATCCCGAATTTGTATTTGTTAGGTGTCCTCAATCTGGATAAACTATTATAAAACCTTTAATGCATCCATGGTTCCCTTGCAACAGCTTAGGAGATGTATTTCCTTCCCTCCCATTCATTTTGGGTTATCCACATCATTTTTTTTTTTCTTTTCTCTTCAACATTCTTACTCCTCATTTATCTTGCATCCTGGCAGTGGTATAACTAAGAGGATTATCTACTCTCATTAAAATGAATGAAATAATCATGAATCTGATAAAATATAGGTGTAGGGGTAGGATAAAAAGAAAGACACTGATAATTGAACCTCTTAAAGGCTAGCAGTATCACTTGCATTCAACTCCTTTCTTTGCAGATAGTAAAGGGCTTGGGGAGTGTTGTCTGAGGAACTAAAGTTCTGAATCTTTTGGAAGACCTGTCAAAGCGGGATGGTATAGCAGATAGCATGAAAATTTCGGGGAAGACAGATGTTTTACCTTTTTCACTATTGCAGGACTACAGGTCTTTTCCAGCTCTTCCTGTTCTGTTTGCAATGTTGCAGCTTCATCACATCTACAGGCAGTTTAATTTGAACATGAATTATTAGCTCTTACTAATATCTGCTAAGCCTTATGGGATATGATTATAAAATCCTTGGAAAGTATGACCCTAGCCTTTGAGAACCTTGTAATTTGATATTCTTTCCTTGACTCATTTTTAGTTCTGCATTCTACCCTTTATCCCTGACACCAAATGTCACCTCATAGCCTTTTCCACCCCTCTATTGCCTTACAGAAAAACTCTAAGAAAGACATGAATGATAACATTCCCAGTGAGGTCATTCTTCAACTTTCATTTTCAACTTTCATTTAAATAATTGGAGAACTATTGTAAAAGCTGTCTGGCTGTAACATATAAAGCCATTTTGGAAGGATGCTTTTGCAGAGTTACAGCACTGAAATCATTTTTATTAGAACTTAAAGATCTTTGAAAAAGTCCCTTTGTGCCTGAGAATATTTAAGGCTTCCATGATATATTAGTAGCTTATATTGAAAAGAAAACACAGTGCCTTATCTCATTTGCCATTTCTAAATTTGTTTTGTAAGTCTACATCAGATATGCTTTTCTAAAAATGGCTTATAAATGATTTTATTAGGGAAAAATGTTAGGGGAGCAGGCATATTTTATATTTCTTTGCATGTAAGAAAAGCACTCCCTTAATAGTCTTGAGTAGAAATGGCATCTTTACTTATTAGAATAAAATCTTTTCCTTTATGTTTCATTTTTCAAATGCATTTTACTTAATAGCCCAATTAGTCTTGAAGACAGTACTTGAGTAAATAAGTCATTTTAACTTTTACACAATAAAATCTTGATTAGCTAGAACAAAACTAACAAGAAATATCAATTTACCAGAGTGAATTAAATTATAAGGCAACTCAAAAGTACCTGGAATTTAGAAATCTATATTAGAAAATTTGGGGGGAAATGTGCTGAAGTTTATAATCATCTAATCTAATTCTTTTGCTTTTTATGGTTTTAAAATCACATAAAAATATCTAAATTTTAAATTTAGATATTTAGGTCTTCTTGGGTCCTTGAAGCAAGTTTTCTTCTGTGCATTAGATTATTCTTACAAACTAGGAAAGTGGAATAAAGTTATGATAATATAATCAACAAAGAATGAAAGAACAGCTTCCAATGATTCCTCAGTTAACTGGGGTCGACATAACTTCTTCTTTTGCTGGCATTGTGTTGAAAATACATACATGGAGGAGTTGATAAAAGAGTTAGTCAAATAGACGAATTAGGATGCAAAAATACAGAGAGAAAGACGACATTCTGGGGCTACTCTTCAAACCTCAGTGTCAAAAAGTCAGTGATGCCATGAGGAGCTTTAGCTACTTCCTCAACAAATCTAAAGACCTTTTTTATTACCAACATTAGTGACTCTAAAGAAGACACAGTTCCTGTCCTCTAGGAATTTACCATCTAATGACAGAAAGTGGAGGGAGGTCAGTAATTAGACACATTTAAAATACTCATCATAAATGACATAACCATGGTGGATGTGTCCACAATATAAACACATGTGCTCTTTAAAGTAACTATTATTCATTTGAAAACAGTGTTTGTTCCCATCTCAGTTACAATTAGTTTGCTTGATTCTATGGAAACAAGGCAGTAACATCATATAACAAATTTGTAATAGTTTTACAATTATCCTTTTCTTTTACCAAAATATTCTCTTCATTTTTCTGTTTCTGTTAACAGTATTATTACCCATCTAACTAACAAACCTTGAGGTTTCAGTTATCTTTGTATTCCTATCACCATCACTCATCCAGTTGTTTTGATATCAGCAAATCAACCTAATGCTTCCTCTGCATTTCCACTGCAAAGACTTACTAAGGCCCTTTTAATCCTTTCCTTAGCTGGGACTCGAGAAATTATTTCCCTACTACAGCCAGATACATACTATTAAAGCATAGCTTTGTTTGGATAAATTGACTTCCGGAAAACCTTAAATGGTCCAATGCCTTCTGTTGAATAATGTACAAATAAGTCAACCAGGCATCAAGGCCAACACAATATACCCAGATCTGACTTTCTGACATTGTTTTCTATGTCTGCATTAAATGTTCCCTTTGTGTTGCAAATGTGCATAATTACTCTTCGACCTGCCCCAAACTGTTAGTCTTTTCCTTTCTTACTAACTGTGCTCACAGATGTTGCTTCTTGATCTCCATCTCTTTTTATCAAACTTTTCTATCCTTCATTGTTTAGTTCAAAGATCTTATCTTGCATGCATTCTTTCCTTATCCCTTCACTTCAAGATGACCTTTTCTGTTACTGAGATCTTACAAACTTATCCACCAGTCCCATGATACGTTATAAATATTGACTTCTATGTGCCGCTGGACCACATCTATTAATTATATCCCTCCAATACCACACTCCTCAGAATCTCTATCATCTTTCACCTGTATTGCTACAGTAGGCTCCTGATTGGTCTTTCTATCACCAAGGCCTGCCAGTTCCTCTCTTGTTCATTCTCCACACAGAAACTAACGTGATTTTTTAAAAAACCATAAATATGACTACTCTAATCATTAAAATCAATCAGTGACACCACATTAGGGCAAAGTCCAATCTTTTTCAAGATTTACAGTGATTCAAAGCCTCCATCTCTGGCTTTGTCTTTCTCCACTGTCTTTCTTCACTATCTATGCCCCAGGGACATTTGATGAAATGTATCTTTGAGTACATCATACTCCTTCTTACTGCATATATACATATACATTATACATATGTACATATGTATATACATATTTATATACATATACATTATACATATGTATATACATAGACATTATACATATGTATATACATATACATATACATTACATATACTCGTCTCCCAACTGTAATGTTCTTTCCTACAACACACCCATCCCTGAGCCAGGCACTGTGATGATGTTCAGTATAGCATCCTCTGTATGTCCTCTGTATGATGTATATAGAAATCAAGTCCATTCATGCAAGTTTGGTGGAATCAATCCCACTCAAATCATTTTAGTCATACAAAAAGTGGGAGAGAAAATTTTCTTGGGAAAGTCCAAATGCTATCACGAAAATGAAAGAAAGAATAGGTGCTAGTTAGGCAACAATGAAACTCCACTGCACTAAGTAATGGCATGTGTGTATAATAATACATAATTACAGAGGCTTTTTACACAGTTGTGAATAACAGTTCATTAAATAGTGAACTATGTGTAAAAATGAAAGAAAACCCATCATTGTATATAGTATGCATATGAATCCAATGGCTAAAGTTAGCTGACTTTATCCTTTGGCCCAGTTAGAAGTTTTCATTCTCATCACATCAATTTCTTTAACATCATTATTGTCATTGCACCTCTGAACATTTTTCAGATCTGACAGCTATAATGAAATATATGATACATACAAAATGTGCTTAAAACCGTGCTTAGTGGAATATGCATAGCACATTACCGAAACAGATGAAGAGAGTCCCTAGTGCACTTTACATCACAGAAATATCTGCTTCATTTTCTAACTGCTTTTCATGCAGAAACTGACCCCTATTTTTGCTTTTTATCCGTGAAGTTCTCACTAGCTGTCTGCTTAGCCTATGACCTATTTTATTTCTCAACTTTTCAGTTGAAATGAGAATCAACTTTGAAGCTTATTTAAAGGAATGTGAAAAAGCTAAATATGGGGTTGCAGCTGGTTCAGACTTTCCGTTGAACTTATTATGGCCTGGTATAATTTAAGATCTATTTACATAGTTGTCTTGAACCAGGAAAAACGATCAAAGAAAGCTGCACGTTACATCACTTTGCCAAAGTGAAATATATCAAAAGTGACATTGTCTTTGTCTTCTTATTTAAAGAATTTAACTCCAAAATAGTAATCTGGCCCACCCACAGATGTGTTAGGTTGACCCTCAGGGTGTTGGTTCAAATATTGGCTAAAAAATTCAAAAACAAATTAGTTGTCACCATTTAACATACAAATGTTAAATGGTGACATACAAATCCAAATTTTACATACAAATCCATATATTTTTCTCTTGAAAACTTGTAAGATCTGTCAATATTGGCATATTGATATGGCATTTCCTCAGGCAAACAATGACTGGCCTTCATAGATATGTTATTCTCTCTTTAGTTAACCTTGGTACTCATCACTTTTAATATTTTTTTTATTCTTGCATACTTCACTTATTTATACAACCTGTCAAAGTTTTGTAGATCTTTCAGAATGTAACGATTACTTATCACAATGAGAACCTCAGAAAGGACTTGACCAAAATGAACAGTATAAGGAGCTCAAGATGCACTATCAAGATCAATTTCAAGCTTAAGAACAGATCACTCAAGTGATGAACAAATTACAAAGTGAATAAACTAGAAATGCTTGCAGCTGCAAGTGAAACAAAATCCAAATACAGCTGGTTAAAAAAATTGAGTTATTAGTTTCACATAAGAAGAGGTCTTAAAGTAGGCAGCTGATGTTATTTGTTCTACAATGGCTGGACTGGTATCTCTAAATGCTCTTAACTTTTTCCTTACGTTTGTACCTTCTTATCAATAAAGCAACATATGTCCATGAAATCCCACCTAGCTGACTTTAATTAAGGCAAGATCTCTGTTCAAGAGGAAAGAAATTACAATGATTCATTTAGAATAATCATAATTTACCCCTTTAGGATAACATAGGGTTTGCCCTCTCTGAGATTAAGTTACCTCCTAGAATTTTCTTAGCACAGAATATGAAAATGAGGAGGAGACAGTTGTGTAGGCATTGATCAAAATCTATCACACAAGACTTGGATGCCCCCAGTCAATTACAAAGGAGTTCACTATAAATTGTGCCTTGTACTTGAGGAAGGCTCCTTCCAAAATAACCATTGTCTCACACTAACAGAATTATTATCAAACCAATCAATATTTTCTGATAGATGAGACCACTGAGTCTTTCATTCTGGAGGCTTCATACTTTTCATCTTTTATCTTGGATTGCAGTTGACCTTGGCAAGTGATATGTATTATGTCGAAGCAGGTGGAAGGTTTTCTCAGGCAGTACCGTTTTAGGGTGTAATAAGGTCAGGGGGCAAAAAAATCATTTTAAAATGCTTTGTAGATTTAAAGAGCACCATGTAATAAGCATATTGAATAATCATTGATTAAAAAAATATTATTAGTTCACAAACTTCAAGATCATGTTTTCCAGGCCAGGAAGGTGTTAAAGGATTGATTAACCAGAAAGACAAGGCAGGGAAGAAACCAAAATTCCTTTATGACTTCTGTCTTTTTAAAACATTCTTTCTCCTTTGATTTTAGACAAGATGAGGTTACACAGTTTATGCAAAAATTTACTTATACTTTAAATTCCTAGATTTGATGTTCTGAAATTTGAAACTAGGTCAACCCAGATAAAGAGAGTAGAAGACTCAGACCAAAACCTTCATAGAGTTGTTGTTGCCTGGCCTAAGGAGTGAAAGGATTTAAAGAAAATTCACTATGGCAAAGGCAATTCAGATAAATTTAATGTGAACATTTCCATGTACACTCTTGCATTATTCATTTTATCCAGATATTATCATTTTATATGTAAGTCTATAGTCATTTGACCTTCAAAGCATATCCTGTAGATATCATAGGCCTGATATACTTGGTATAAATTATGAGATTACAGGATAACATTACCATGGATCTTTATATTCAAAAGCAGATTATGTCTTTCCTCATAGCTATGCTTCTTGCTCATCTAAAAAATATGAAGCCAATATAAGTTATATTTGTAAGCGGGAATTATCACTATTTTCATGACTAAAAAGTATATAAACATATATTAATAAATTATTTTCAAATCTGTAATTGTACACATTTATTGTTCTCCCTCAAAAAATGTATAACTTTTTCATTTTAACTTTGAATGGATAAAGATGATGGCACATTAAATTACCATAAAATATTTTGATTATTGAGTGTCATACATTTGCATGGGCTTCCTACAGGAAGAAATAAAATGATACTAATTGGATTGGGACATTGATTAAATACATTATTGAGTAAATTGAAGCTGGTATTTACTAAACAAATGGTGTATTTCACTTTGTACTATGATCTTTACAGCAAAATAATCTATTCTAATTCTTTTGTATAGACTACCGCATAGACACATGATTTAGATTCATGACTGTGCTGGGAAGATGCTCTTACAGATGCTTTTTTGGTTCAAAAAATTATGCTGAGGTGTGCTTTTCCTTAGATGATTTTTCTTATAGCATTCAAGCAACTTCCTAAATAAGCCACTACAAACTGAATTGTTCAGTGTTTCAGGTGGAGTGAGTAGTAGAGAGATCCAGATCCAGGTTAGTTTCTCAGCTCTGACACCTCTTTCTTTTTCTCTTTCTCACACATACACATACACACACACACGCACATGTGTGCACATGGCAAAGGAACAGCTTTCTCCATCCACATCCATAAACATATTAACTGAAAAACTTTATTTTGGTTTAATGCCAGTGGTTATTTGTGTTGTTCTCAAGCCTACTATGCTATCTACCTAGAATTTTGACATGACATTTGCCAAAACTTGGGGAGTTAAAATTGATCATAATTGCTGAAATTTCATCACACGTGAGAAAATAGGATTTAAATCACAGATGTGCCCTCACATGAGTTTACTATAAAAAAAAAAAAGCAAATGGTGACAGAGAATCAAGTTTCTGTTTTCAGTTGTATTATAATTTTCCACCACTAAGGCAGTCATTTATCATTTTTGAAAAGGACAGCATCAGAGATGTTATTCCCTAGGTTTACAAGTAGAGAAAAGACTAATATTTGTTCTTGGGCAACAGCAATTTGAGTACCTACTGTGTGATGGGGAGATGAAATAAATACATCATATACATATGTTCCCAGCCCTCAATTACTACATGCATTGGTCAGAGTAGACTCCGTCTGTACTGATCTCAGGGGCTTAACATAATCTCATACCCCAGAGATAGCAGTTGCTAATGGTTCCTCATGAGTCCTTTCAGAATCTTCTTTGTTCATAACAACATACATATTCAAGCACATACAGTCTTTTATACAAGGGAACTAGTATACTGCATGCTGTTTTGCAGGGGGCCTTATTTATATTTAACCATTTTTATAAAATATATGAAAACCCACAAAGATAGGCCTCTTCTTTTGCAGCAAATCATTTTAAAAGAATCATTTCCTTGGTTTGTATTATAATCTTTGCCTCTTGTGCAAATCCTGCCTATTTTACTATATATATCACCCACTACCCACTGAATTGAACTCTTTGTTGATGTTCTTTCCAGAAACATTCCCCTCTAATTCAGAGGCATCTCTATCTCTTCAGCTCCTGTTTGGTGCTGGGAGAAAATGTCTAATTCCTGTGCAAATACCCGGGTTTTCACGCCTCTGAAACAGAGAGGAGAAGGCGACTGTGGCGGGGCGCCACTATCTCATTCCTGTTGCCCTTTCTTTGGTAACTGATGTTTGACATGGACATTGATGAGAGAATTTATTCCCAATCTAAAAATCAGAGGCAGAAATAAGTCTTCTCAAAGGCATTTCTTCCTGTCTTATGTACTGTTCCTTAGAAGTTGGGAACACACGATTATGTTCCTTTTTCTTATCTAAAAACTACCCCGTAACTCATCCTTGAACTTTTCCTACCTTCTTACATATTAGCACTTGAGGAAATAGTGAAAATGCTGATGTTTGGAAGCCTGATATGTTGAAATATGTATGTCCTTTTTGTTGTGAGTGTGTATGTTTGCAGAGGGTGTGGGGAGTGGATGGGGTTACCTGAGGGAGATATCTCTGTAACTTCTAGTTTCTTCAAATATATTGCCAAAGTATATACTTCTTTCTGTATGTGTTCCCAAGGCATCATCAGTAGCATGCACTAACTCTTGAATGGCCACTTGAGAACCTTCAGAATCTTTTATATTTTTGAAATAGGAAGAATTTTTCTGAGTATTAAAAGCATAACCTAAGGTTAACTTCCAGGTTATTTCTTTAGTATAACTTTAATTCAGGTGTACAAAAGAGGAGCAAACTTTGATTAATAGACCAATACTCTTTATAACATTAATGTGATTCTGGGAAAAATAAGAAAAGAAAATTAGCTAGAAGGTGAGAAAAGAGGCGCCATTACATGTAAAAGTGTGCCTTGCTTACAATTGACCCCAATATTAGAATACCAATTGTGCGTTAAATAAAAGTATGATCAGAATCTTTCTGCTCTTAAAAATGGGCTTAGTTAGTGCTCACTTTCAAGTATTCATTCTATGCATTACACATTCTCATATTGTTTTAACCAATAAAAAAGTGTAATGTATCCCATATCCATTTTTACAAGTACATTCTGGCTAAATTAGTTTAATCAAGGTGCTGAAATCTAATGTTTTCTCCTGCAAGGTAACAAAAGCATTTTAGAGCTACTTTCACTTCTTGGAATGGGTCAAAAATTGACACAATAGCTTTCTGTTTACCACTTTATACGCTATGGTGAAGTTATAAAACGTGCTTACACAGTCTTGTGATATTAACATTTTTATGCCATTTTTAAATTGTATTGTATTAAAAGTTAAATTTCACCACATTAAGAATGTGTGTGTGGCGGGGGGGGGGGGGGGTGTTTGGGTGTGAGTGGGTGGGTGTATGTGTGTGTGTGCTTAATTGCTTGATGTAATAAAATGCTGTCAAAAGAGTTCTAGATGCATCGCAGTTTTTTTCAGCATGTCACTCCTGAAGAGAAAAAAAATGAGAGGTTTCTGTATAGCAGCAGGAAAGAAGTTGAAGCACCTTTTACAACATGTTACCAAACCAGCTGCCATTTTGACTCTGCATAAGACAATCATAGAATTATCCATCATTGAGGGTTTTGCCATCAAGCATTCTGCCCGTCACCTCTATAGAGATTGCAGATTGAAGGACTGCCTCTGTCAGAATCTTCCCTATTGCTCTAAACCTGACTTCTTGCAATTACCCTTCTAAATTCCATAAGCACCTCCTTTTCTCAGAGTATAATTTTCTATAATGTGTTAAACTGGATTTAAGATTTGTGGACATATTGTAGAAATACTCAGAGACACCCAGAATATTTTTTCCAGTTGTTCCAGAGGGCATAGATCCGTCATGGAGGCCTTTGGTGAAGAAAAATGGATCAAGGTCAGACAGAAAGCAGAATGGCCTGCCCTCATTTGTCACTGATTCTGAAATGCAGAGGCTTATGCTTAGGAAGGCATTTTTTCAGGGGCTGAGAGGACTCTTGTGATTTTATTTACTGTGAAGTTTTCAATTGTCAACTTAAATGCAGGATTAATGCTCAAAAAGAGGAAGCAACATTGTCTGGTGAAAAAAGCATGGACTTGGAGACTTAGAAGTCAGATGTTACTGGGCTTGTTGTTCATCTCCATCACTTAGTACCTGTGGGACGTTGGACAAGTTGCTTAAATGAAGATGATGATATATGTACTTTATAAGACATTATATTGTATACATTATATATACACTATAGTCTGTGTGTGCGTACGTGTGTGTGTGTTCCTCTGTGAAGCAGACCCAAGATGCAATTAGACATGCAAGAGATTTATTCAGGAAAAGCTTGAAAAAGATAGACATGAAAGAGCAGAAGTACAGACCTCAAATTTGACACTTAGAGAAGTAAAGGGGCAATGAATGAAGTTAGGAATTGTCTCAGACTACAGGGAGGACCTAAGAAATTTTCAGGCAGGATTGTCTTAGAGACCCCCTACGCCAAAGTTGCCCTTCAGGGAATTCTATCTCCTGCAGGAATGGGCTTGCCTTTGTACCCTCCTGAAAGCAGCCCTCAGGGAGCATGGCCTCAATGCAAACTTGATAGTGAATCCAGCGGGGCAGCAGATGGAAATACGAGTCAACCCTGCTCCCTCAGCAGGGTCTCTTAAGGGAGATCTCAGTGGATCATGGTGTGTGAACCAGAAGTTGCACAAATAACTAAGACAGTGAGAGACAGTAGCTTTGTACATTATAAGAATTACTGTCTTTATTGAATAAATTGTAGGGGCAGTTTTTAATGAGGATAATCAGTCAGAGGTTTGCAACTTTTAGGTTTTTGCATTAAGAGTACATTTCAGGGTTTAGCTAAAAACAGTGGTCCTCGTCTCAGAAATTATGATTCAATGGATAGGTATGAGGAAGAACAATGTGCATTGTGTGTGTGTGTGTGTGTTTGTGTGTGTGTGTATGTGTTTGTTTTCTAACTTTATTTTATTTTGTATTTTTTTCACAGCCTTTTAATTTTTTTTCAATATTATTGACTATATTCCCCATGCTGTATAT
The DNA here is from genome assembly GCF_000442215.2 of Lipotes vexillifer. Classification (NCBI taxonomy): domain Eukaryota; kingdom Metazoa; phylum Chordata; class Mammalia; order Artiodactyla; family Lipotidae; genus Lipotes; species Lipotes vexillifer. The sequence continues at coordinate 567,015 of NW_006783631.1, forward strand.
TTCATTCCTATGACACATTTATTTTGTAACTGGAAGTTTCTACCACTTAATCTCCCTCCCCTATTTCACTCATCCCTCTATTCCCCTCCTAACTGGCAACCACCAGTTTGTTTTCTGTATATTTGAGTCTGTTATTGTTTGTTATGTTTGTTCATTTGTTTTGTTTTAGATTTCACATAGTGAAATCATATGGTATTTGTCTATCTCTGTCTGACTTATTTCACTTAGCATAATAAAGTCCATACATGTTGCTGCAAATGGCAAGATTTTATTCTCTCATATGACTGATATTCCATTACATATATATTATGTTATTATATATGTATGTGTGTGTGTGTGTGTGTGTGTGTATATATATATATACATATATATATATGTGTATATATATATAAACACATCTTTATCATTCATCTATCGATAGACACTTAGGTTGTTTCCATATCTTGGCTACTGTAAACAGTGCTGCAGTGAACATAAGGATTCACTATCAAGTTTGCATATATTGTTTCCAATTAATGTTTTGGTTTTTTTGCATAATTACCCAGAAGTAGAATTGCTAAATCTTTGGTATTTATTTTTAATGAAATATTTTGAGGAAATTTAGTACTGTTTTCCATATTGGCTGTAGCAATTTATGTTTCACCTACAGTGTAAAAATGATCCCCTCCTCATGGACATTTGTTATTTTTTGTCTTTTAATTTTTTTTTTGATAATAGCAATTCTGACAGGTGTGAGGTGGTATCTCATTGTGGTTTCAATTTGCATTTTCCTAATAATTAGATATGTTGAAGATTTTTTCATGTATCTATTGGCCATCTGTATATCTTACTTGGAAAAATGTCTGTTAAAGTCCTCTGTTCATTTTTTAATCTGATTTTTTTTTGATGTTGAGTTACATGAGTTCTTTGTATATTTTGTATTGTATATTAACCTCTTATCAGATACATTGTTTGTTAATATATTTTCTGATTCACTAGGCTGCCTTTTCATTTTGTGATAGTTTTTCTTCCTGTGCAAAAGGTTTTTAATTAGATATAGTCCCATTTATTTACTTTTGCTTTTGTTTCCCTTGCCTGAAGAGCAATATCTAAAGAAATATTCCTAAGACTGATGTCAGAGAGTGTACTGCCTGGTTTTCTTCTAGAAGTTTTACAGTTTCAGATTTACATTTAAATTTTTAATCCATTTGAGCTTATTTTTGTATATAGTATGAAAAAGTAGTCCAATTTGATTTTTTTGTATGTAACTGTCCAGTTTTCCCAGCACCATCTATTAAAGAAGCTGTCTTTTCCCCATTTTATATTTGTGACTCTTTTGCTGTAGATTAATGGACAAATAAGTGTGGGTTTATTTCTGAGCTCTATTCTATTCCATTGATACCTATGTCAGTTTTTATGCCAGTACCATGTTGTTTTGATTACTGTAGTTTGTAGTATAGTTTTAAATCTGGGAATGCCATACCTTCAGTTTTGTTTTTCTTTCTCAAAATTGTTTTGATTATTAGGATTCTTTTGTGTTTCCATACTAATTTTAGAATATTTGTTCTAGTTCTGTGAAAAATGTCATTGTTATCTTGATAGGGATTGTGCTAAATATGTAGATTGGTGTGGGTAGTATGGTCATTTTAACAATTATACTTCTAAACTGCAAGAACAGTATATCTTTCCATTTGTTTGTGTCATCTTCAATTTCTTTTTTCAGTATTTTATAGCTTCCAGAGTATAGGTCTTTTTCTTTGGTTAGAATTATTCCTAGGTATTTTATTATTTTTGATGGATTTGTAAATGGGATTGTTTTCTTAATTTCTGTTTCTAGTAGTTCATTTTTAGTATATAGAAACACAACAGATTTCAGAGATTAATTTTATAATTTGCAACTTTACTGAATTCATTTATTAGCTATAATAGTTTTTTGATGACATCTTTAGAATTTTCTGTATATAGTATCATATCATCTGCAAACAGTGACAGTTTTACTTCTTCCTTTCTAATTTGGATTTCTTTTATTTCTTTTTATTATCTGATTGCTGTACCTAGGATTTCCAGTACTATGTTACATAGACTTGTCACATGATCTTTATTATGTTGAAGTAGGGTCCCTCTATACCCACTTTGTTGAGAGTTCTTATCATAAATGAATGCTGAATTTTGTCAAAGGATTTTTCTGCTTCTATTTAAATCATCATATGATTTTTATTCTTCAGTTTGTTAATGTTGTATATCACACTGAATGATTTGCAGATATTGAAGCGTCCTTGCATCCTTGAGATAAATCCCACTTGATCATGATGTATGATTCTCTTCAGGTATTGTTAAATTCAGTTTGCTAGTATTTTGTTGAGGACTTTTGCACCTATGTTCATCAGTTATGTTGGGCTGCAATTTCCTTTTTTTTGTGGTGTCTTTGTCTGATTTGGGGCAGGGTGATGTTGGCTTGGCTTCATAAAACAAGTTCAGAAATGTTCTAACAACACTGAATTTTTACTTTCCCCTGACACTTAATGTTTTTGATATCATATTTTATACCTTTCTGTTTTGTGTATCCCTTAACTACTTATTGTGGATATATTACTTTTCTTACTTTTTTTTTTTTAAGTTTCCTACTAGCTTTATAAGTGGTTTATATACTGCCTTTGCTGTATACTTGCCCTTACCATTGTGATTTTCTTCTTTTGTAATTTTTATATTTCTAGTTGTGGTCTTTTCTTTCCCACTTAGAGAAGTCCCTTTAACATTTCTTGTAAAGCTGGTTTAGTGGTTCTGTACTCTTAGCTTTTGCTTATCTGTAAAACATTTATCTCTCCTTAAAATATGAATGGTAGCCTTGCCTATTAGAGTATTCTTGGTTATAGTTTTTTTTTTTTTTTCCTTTCAACAATTCAAATATATCTTGCCACTCCATTTTGGCATAGTTTCTTCTGAAAAGTCAGTTGTTTGTCTTATGGGAGTTCCCTTGTACTTAACTAGTTGCTTTTCCCTTGCTGCTTTTAAGATTCTATCTTCATCGTTAATTTTTACCATTCTAATTACAATGTGTCTCTGTGGCAACCTCTTTGGGTTGATCTTGTTTGGGACTTTTTGTGATTCCCAAATCTGGATGTCAATTTCCTTTCCCAAGTTAGGGAAGTTTTCAGCTACTAGCTCTTCAAATAAGTTTTCTGCCCCTTTCTCTCCCCTTTTGCCTTCCAGGAGCCTATAATGCAAATGTTAGTATGCTTGATGTTATACCAGAGGTCTCTTAAACTATGCTAATTTTAATTATTTTTTTCTTTTTTCTGTTCAGTTTGAGTGATTTCCATAACTCTGTCTTTAAGTTCACGGATCCATCCCTCTGCATCATCTAGTCTATTGTTGATTCCTTCTAGTATTCTTTATTTCTAGTATTCTTTATTTCAGTTATTACATTATTCAGCTTCTGTTTGGTTCTTCTTTATATTTTCTAATTTTTTGTTAAAATTCTCACTGTGTTCATCCATTCTTCCCTAGATTTGTTGAATGTCTTTATGATCATTTCCATGAACTCTTTATTGGGTAAATTGCTTAACTTTACATCACTTAGTTCTTCTGGTGTTTCATTTTGTTCCTTCATTTGTTCCTTCACATATTCCTCTGATGCCTCATTTTGCCTGAACTCTCTGTTTTTATTTGTATGTATTAGGTTTGGTGCTTCCTGATCTTGAAGAAGTGGCCTTGTGTAGGATATGTCCTATGGGTCCCAGCAGCACACTCACATCTGGTCACCAGAGCTATATGCTCTAGGGGTGGCCCCTAAATGGGTTGTGTGGTCCCTTCTGTTGTGGCAGGGCCAACTAATGTAGGTGAGCTGGTAGGCAGGGCTTGACCCTCGTCTGGTTGACTGCCAGGTCCTACTTCATACTGTGGTTGCTAGCCCACTGGAGGGTGGGACTGGGTCCCAGCACAGCTATTCTCCTAGTCCAGAGAGTCCCAGGGCTGTTGCTTGCCTACTGATGGGTGGCAGTGTATCCTGTGACAGCTGGCTATGGAGCTCTGGGGTTCCTGGGGCTGGTTCTTACTGGTTGGTGGGCACATAAGCCCTCAGCACTAATAGGCTAGTGGGAGGACTACAAAATGGCCTTTGCCAGCACCAATGGCCTTGTGTTAGAACAAGCTCCTCAAAATGGCTGCCAACAGCATCTATTTTTGCAGGCGTATACCATTTACCTCTTCCCTCTCTGGGAGACTCTCCAAAAGCAGTGAGTGGGTGTGATCCAGGATCCCTTCAAGTTACTTTCTCTGTGCTGGGTCTTGGAGAGTATGAGGTTTTGCATTAGTTAAGGTTAGAGCCTCTGTTTCCTACAACCCTCTGGCTCTCCTGTATGCAAACCCCTCTGACCTTCAAAGCCAGAAATTCTGGGGACTTGTATTCCTGGTGTAGGACTCCAGGCTGGAGAGCCTGATTTGGAGCTCAGACCCCTCACTCCTTAAGGAGCACCTCTGCAATTGTGATTATCATCCTGTTTGTGGGTTGTCTACCCAGGGGTGTGGTTCTTGTCTATATTGTGTCTCCACTCCTCTCACCCATCTCATTGTGGTTCCTTCTTTATATCTTTAGTTGTGAAAATTTTTTTCTACTATCTTTATCTACTATCAAGAGTTGCTCTATAAAAAGTTGTAATTTTGGTACATTCATGGGAAGATGTGAATTCAGGGTCTTCTGACTCTGCCATCTTGGCCACTTCAATGATGTGTATTTTTAACAAACAACCAAGGGAGTGTGATGTTTGTATAGCACAGCCTGAAAAACACTGGCCTACCTAAGTCATACAGACTGTATAAACTACACTGATTATTGTATACCCTATTTAAAATTAGATACATTAGGTTTTTATATTTTAAAAATCTATGCTGGGGAATTAAGAGTTATTTTCATTTATTCAAAAAATTATATTTGGTGTATGATATCGTACAACTGAGGCATCAACAGATTAGTGACTTTTATGGAAGTTCACAAAGGCAGTATAGACTAGCAGCCATTTGGAGGACTTCAGTTTCCTTTCTCTGCTGCTGTCTCTCTGCTACTCCAAGTACCATTATCTACTTTAATCATAATGAATCACTGCATTTGTGAATGACAGGTACTTACTTATGCAAATGAATTGGCCATACTGAGCTAGTTTAGTTGATCAAGATTTCCAGGTCAAGTAGGGCATTTCCCTAGATAAGACTAAGAAACAAGATAAATCTCTTGGGAGATAAAGAGAAAATCATTAGAGCATATCATCTATTTGGAATTTCAAGTAGCATTTTTGTCCTTAAATTGTTCCCCAATTATTGGTCAGATTCACTATAGACACTGTTTCTTGGAATATTCATTACCTTATTTTTTTTTTTTTTCTTTCTTTCTTTGATGTACGCGGGCCTCTCACTGTTGTGGCCTCTCCCGTTGCGGAGCACAAGCTCCAGACGCGCAGGCTCAGCGGCCATGGCTCACGGGCCCAGCCGCTCCGCGGCATGAGGGATCCTCCCAGACCGGGGCACGAACCCGCGTCCCCTGAATCGGCAGGCAGACTCTCAACCACTGCGCCACCAGGGAAGCCCTCATTACCTTATTGAACTCTATCATTTTTCCGTTGTTCAATCTCACAAAAATGTACTCAAATGAGATAAGTATTCCAGTGGAAATATGAACATTATATGAAAGGCAGGTTCAGTATAAATGCAAGTTGCTTCATAAAAGTATTGGAAAATACTCTGAAAGGGAGTAATTTAATGTGAACAAAACATTTTAAAGAGACTTTCAATGTTAATGTCTCTATAATTTTTCAATATCCTGAAGATAGTAATTAGTGACAAAATTATAATTTTATGACAATACCCTGCCTAGTGTGAGATCATTGAATGAGGTCATTCTTACTTGTTTTACAGTTTCATTTCCAATTTACAAACTTGAATAAGACTGCCTTCTTGGTGCTTAAGTTAATCTAGAATAATATAAATGATGCTAAACTGATAGAATGGTACATTAGGCTTCACTTTATTTTCCATTAAAAATTAAAATTATTAGTTTGTGGCTGGTGTTTTTGTTTATATAACTGCATGAAAATAATTACACTTTTATTTTCCAAATAATGTACGACCTAGTGGAGGACTTCTGTCAACTTTATAACTGCAGTGCTCAGAGAGTACCTTGAAATTTATTTTACATATAACAAGATCAAATGAGCAGGATGGGCAGGCTATTTAACAAATGTTACAGTTTGTTAAAACATTTTAATTTCTTGTGCAAAATCTTATATCAGATTATTTCTAATATTATTATATGAGTTTGTGGTGATTCTCTGTTAGACATGGCGTCTGCAAAGGGTGCATTGTTTTATGGTTTTAGAATCCTGACTTTAATCTACCTATGAGCACATATTCATGAATCTAAAAAGAAAAGTTCTTTCTTCTGGATGAACTGGTCACAACTGTCTGCTTTGAATTTTCTCTCTTAGGCTTGAGGTCTCTGTTCAAAGACTCATTTGCTGCAAAAGTGTCCACAGTGTCTTCTTGTTTTCTAAAATAGTAAGGCAAGCTACCAATTGTCTTGGTGGAAATGTATTTACAGTCTTCAAGATTGTGTTGTTGTTGCCAATTACCTAACCAAAGAACTCATAGAAATCTAGCCCCCCAGATAGTTCTGTTTAGAATAATATATTACCTAACCTCATCCCAAATATGAAGGTGGTTCGACCTGCTGAGACCTAGGATTATACAGAAAAAGATCAACCAAAATGACACCTGAGCATTTAAAGGAAAAAACAAATAAGAAATGAATATTTTAATGTTCATTGTTAAATTTGTCTTACCATGGCCATTATGACCATTTACACTTCCATTCTAATATGACTGGAATGTTTTTAAATGGATTACCAGACGCTCTTTGATTCAGTGATCTTGGTGTCTCATGATATGGACAATTCTGTTCATATAGGTATCACCCCTACTCCACACCTCCCAGTGAAGTGAACAGAAGAAAGAGCAGGCAGAAAGAACTACCTCCATTAATTGGAGGTAGTTCTTTCTACACAAAGAGTATACAAGTTTCAGTATTTTGTTCTTTTATAACAGGAGCCTTAAGGAAACTAGCCCATTACCCACACTGAGCTGATAGAATTTGCCTGCTAAAATCTCAACGGTGGAAGGACTGATCCACAGCCAAGTTAGCATGTCCAAAAACAGTGGGCATATTTACACATTGCTTTGAGGGAATTTAGGTCATTTTATAAAAAAGTCATTGTAGCAGGTATAAGAAGTATTTTTTTTAACATTTTTATTGGAGTATAATTGCTTTACAATGGTATGTTAGTTTCTGCTTTATAATTAAGAGAATCAGTTATACATATACATATATCCCCATATCTCTTCCCTCTTGCATCTCCCTCCCTCCCACCCTCTCTATTCCACCCTTCTAGCTGGTCACAAAGCACTAAGCTGATCTCCCTGTGCTATGCTACTGCTTCCCACTAGCTGTCTATTTTACATTTGGTAATGTATATATGTCCATATATACTCTACCACTCTCTCACTTTTTCCCAGCTTACCCTTCCCCCTCCCTGTGTCCTCAAGTCCATTTTCTAGTAGGTCTGCATCTTTATTCCTTTCTTGCTCTAGGTTCTTCATGACCTTTTTTTTTCCCTTTGGTTCCATATATATGTGTTAGCATACGGTATTTGTTTTCTCTTTCTGACTTATTTCACTCTGTATGACAGACCCTAGGTCCATCCACCTCACTATAAATAACTCAATTTTGTTCCTTTTTATGGCTGAGTAATATTCCATTGTATATATGTACCACATCTTCTTTATCCATTCATCTGTTGATGGACACTTAGGTTGCTTCCATATGCTGGCTATTGTAAATAGTGCTGCAATGAACACTGCGGTACATGACTCTTTTTGAATTATGGTTTTCTCAGGGTATGTGCCCAGTAGTGGGATTGCTGGGTCATATGGTAGTTCTGTTTTTAGTTTTTTAAGGAACCTCCATACTGTTCTCCATAGTGGCTGTATCAATTTACATTCCCACCAACAGTGTATGAGGGTTCCCTTTTCTCAAAACCCTCTCCAGCATTTATTGTTTGATGAACATTTTGGTACATGACTCTTTCTGAATTCTGGTTTCCTCAGGGTATCGTGGAGCACAGGCTCCAGGCACACAGGCCCAGCGGCCATGGCCCACGGGCCCAGCCACCCTGCAGCATGTGAGATCCTCCTGGACTGAGGCACAAACCTGCGACCCCTGCATCGGCAGGCAGATTCCCAACCACTGAGCCACCAGGGAAGCCCTGTTTGTAGATTTTTTGATGATGGCCATTCTGACTGGTGCGAGATGATATCACATTGTAGTTTTGATATGCATTTCTCTAATGATTAATGATGTTGAGCATTCTTTCATGTGTTTGTTGGCAATCTGTATATCTTCTTTGGAGAAATGTCTATTTAGGTCTTCTGCCCGTTTTTGGATTGGGTTGTTTGTTTTTTTGATATTGAGCTTCATGAGCTGCTTGTAAATTTTGGATATCATCAATCCTTTGTCAGTCGCTTCATTTGCAAATATTTTCTCCCTTTCTGAGGGTTGTCTTTTTTGTCTTGTTTATGGTTTGCTTTGCTGTGCAAAAGCTTTGAAGTTTCATTAGGTCCCATTTGTTTACTTTTTTAAAATTTCCATTTCTCTAGGAGGTGGGTCAAAAAGGATCTTGCTGTGATTTATGTCATAGAGTGTTCTGCCTTGTTTTCCTCTAAGAGTTTTATAGTGTCTGGCCTTACATTTAGGTCTTTAATCTATTTTGAGTTTATTTTTGTGTATGGTGTTAGGGA
>NW_006783631.1:575844-600487 GCF_000442215.2 Lipotes vexillifer
CTCATACTTTGACATGTACCTGTCCAGTTTTCCCAGCACCACTTATTGAAGAGGCTGTCCTTTCTCCACTGTACATTCCTGCCTCCTTTATCAAAGATAAGGTGACCATATGTGCTTGGGTTTATCTCTGGGCTTTCTATCCTGTTCCATTGATCTATATTTGTGTTTTTGTGCCAGTACCATACTGTCTTGATTACTGTAGCTTTGTAGTATAGTCTGAAGTCCAGGAGCCTGATTCCTCCGGCTCCGTTTTTCTTTCTCAGGATTGCTTTGGCTATTTGGGGTATTTTGTGTTTCCATACAAATTGTTAATTTTTTTTGTTCTAGTTCTGTGAAAAATGCCAGTGATAGTTTGATAGGGATTGCATTGAATCTGTAGATTGCTTTCGATAGTATAGTCATTTTCACAATGTTGATTCTTCCAGTCAAAGAACATGGTATATCTCTCCATCTATTTGTATCATCTTTAATTTCTTTCATCATTGTCTTATAATTTTCCGCATACAGGTGTTTTGTCTCCTTAGGTAGGTTTATTCCTAGGCATTTTATTCTTTTTGTTTCAATAGTGGGAGTGTTTTCTGAATTTCACTTTCAGATTTTTCATCAGTAGTGTATAGGAATGCAAAAGATTTCTGTGCATTAATTTTAGAAATAAGTGTTTAAATGAAGGAATAAATTAGACAAATAATTATTTTATGTAAAATAAAACCTTTTTAGAAATAAAATAATTAAACTACTTTAGATAATAAAGAATAATTATTTAAAATTTGGGTATTAAATTTCCCTTATGGAAAGAGAATATACAAATACACATTATTGATCTCTTTCTCAATCTTTTGAAGTTCTGTTTTGTTTCTTTTTTTAGAAGATGTTGGGGGTAGGAATTTATTAATTAATTTATTTTTGCTGTGTTTGGTCTTCGTTTCTGTGCAAGGGCTTTCTCTAGTTGTGGCAAGCAAGGGCCACTCTACATCGTGGTGCGCAGGCCTCTCACTATCACGGCCTCTCTTGTTGTGGAGCACAAGCTCCAGATGCACAGGCTCAGTAGTTGTGGCTCACGGCCCAGTTGTTCCGCGGCATGTGGGATCCTCCAGACCAGGGCTCGAACCCGTGTCCCCTGCATTAGCAGGCAGATTCTCAGCCACTGCACCATCAGGGAAGCCCCTTTTGAAGTCTTGGTGGTAATAATTTGGAAAAAAATAAATGTCTGTGTGAGGCTTTCTTACATTGGGGTGTTTAAATATAGGCTCTGAATCAATATGGAACTCTCAATCTTCCTCAAAACAAAACAAAACAAAAACCACTTCTGTGGTGTCTTTTAGAGTTACCTTTCTCTGATCCCCAAAACTGTCCTATATCTTTAAGTGCTTCTCTGAATATATTATTCCTTTTCTTCCTTTCTGAAATCTGACAATTGTTTGTTGAAATCACAATCTGTAAAGCCTCTGCAGGGAACAACACATTTTTTTCTTTCATTCCTCCATGGGTTACAGACCCAGGATATAGCATAGATATTTTATCAGTTCCTCATTACCACCTCAAAATAATTTCTTACCTTTCCTCTTTTGAGAACCCAGATTTTGTAAAAAAACTCAAGTCACCTAACTACACAGATCTCTCCCTTTCTCACAGTCATTATCTACAACATATTTGCCTTTCACTGCCGTTTATCCATGGCTTTAGATTCGGGTTCACTCTTTTTCTTCATCTCTGCTCTAATCTACTTGACCTCAACATCAAAATGCTTCTAAAACCTTGGGCTTTTAATACCTTGATTTACCTGCTTCCAGAACCTTTTACTCTACCCTAAATCAGTTTATCAGTTCAAGGCTCCAAGTACATTTTTTCATCACCATTAAGCAGCACCCCTCTGTCATCAATCATGATTCAAAAAATTCCATACTCTAACATTTTTACCCCATTAGATTATCCCTCATTATTATTTATTTCTATCCCATTTCACTCTCCATCATCTCCTTCTGATTTCACCTCTCTTTTTAAATTAGCATATATTCCAAGTCCATAATAATATCCACTTCCTTGCTAGCAACCTCAATTATTTTGTCTCTTGCTGAATCATAGTCATCTGTCAGATCTGGCTTCTACTTAATCATTTGCTTAATTTCACCTTAAAAAAAACATCTCACCAAATGCACACCAATCTCACACAGATCTAATTCAATTTCCCACTTTCTAAGATGATTTCATACCTTCTATTTTCTATAAAGCTCTCAATTGTCTTTCTTAGATCAGAACTTGTGATCTGAATAGTCAAATAAGTTTCATAGCTGTCAATTTCAACTCATTAGTACTTGATCACCATCAGGAAGCTGAGTGATCAGAAATAAGTTAATAAAATCATGCCATTCATTAATGTATGAAGTCAGTTGACTATCTCTTTTCCTTTATGACATATATTTATGGAAAAGGGCATGAAATATTCAACTACCTTTTCTTAAATATAATATGTGAGTATATATCAAGATTAACTTATTTCTCCTCTAATGAACACTGTAAGCAAAACATGCAAACATAGAACAATCTTATCTTAAACATGTCAATCAGCTATCATACTCATTTGAACTTTGGCATTATGACTGTTTCTGGAGCAGGTACTATTTGTATTTCATCATTATGCCTCTCAGCATTATTCCTAACAAAATAATATATCATATATATCTTCTGATAGGAAAAAGCAAAATCCCTCTCAAACCCAAGACAGCAGCTACAATCAAATGAGAATGAGTAAAGGCAAATAAAAGGACAAGAGACTCATTTAAGCTTTAAGAACATTCATAAACTGAAAGTGAAAGGATAGAAAAGATATTTCATGCAAATCTAAACCAAGAGAGAATGGGGCTAGCTATACTTATACCATACATAATAGACTTTAAGTAAAAAGCTGTAATGAGAGATAAAATAGGTCATTATATAGTGATAAAAGTGTCAATTCATCAAAAGTATATAACAATTATAAATCTATATGCACCCAATATTGGAGGAGATAAATACATTAAATAATTATTAGCAGATATGTAGACAAAAATAGACAGCAATCAATGAAATAATAGTAGGAGATATCAATATCACACTTTCAATAATGAATAGCTCATTCAGACAGAAAATCAATAAGGAAATAATGGACTTGAACTATACTTTAGACCAAGTAGACCTAACACACCTATACAGAACATTCCGTCAAAAAACAATGGAATACACATTCTTCTCAAATGCACATAGAACATTCTCCAGTGCAGATGACATGTTAGGCTCCAAAACAAGTGTTAACAAATTTAAGCAGATTGAAATCATACCAGGTATCTCTTCTGACCACAATGGTATGACACTAGAAATCAAATAACAGGAGGAAAGATGAAAACTTCCCAAACATGTGGAAATTAAGCAACAATATATGTGAACATCAAATTGGTTAAAAAAAAAGATGTCAAAAGAGAAATAAAAAAATATATTGTGAGACAAATGGAAATAGAAACGCAACATACCAAAACTTATTATGGGATGAAACAAACTTAGTTCTAAGAAAGAAGTCTATAGGATAAATGCCTACACTAAGAAAAAAGAAAGATTGCAAATAAACAAATTAACCTTATCCCTCAAGGGACTAGAAAAAGACGAACAAACTAAGCCCAAGGTTAGAAGAAGGAAAGAAATAACAAAGATCAGAGCAGAAATAAATAAAATAAAGATTAAGTAAACAATAGAAAATATCAATGAAACTAAGAGCTGTTTTTATTTTTTAAAGATAAACAAAATAGGCAAATCTTTAGCTAGATTAACTGAAAAAAGAAGAGAGATGTCTCAATAAAATTATAAATTAAATAGGAGATATTACAACTGATATCACAGAAGCACGAAAGATCATAAGCGACTACTATGAACAACTATACACCAACAAATTTGATAACTTAGAAGAAATGGATAAATTGCTAGAAACAAACAACTAACCAGGACTGAATTATGAAGTAATAGTAAAGTATAAACAGACCAATAACAAGTAAGGAGATTAAATCAGTAATCAAAAATCTCCCAACAAATAAAAGCCCAGGACCAGATAGCTTCGCTGGTGAATTCTACCAAATATTTAAAGAAGAATTAATATCAGTCCTTCTCAACACTTCCAAAAATTTGAAGAGGAAAGGAACCCTTCCAAATTCATTTTACAAGACCATTATTATCCTGATACTGGATACTACAAGAAAATTGCAAGCCAGTATCCCTGATGACCATAAATACAGATGTCCTCAACAAAATACTAGCAAACTGAATTTAAGAGAAAATTAAAAGGATCATTAACCATTATTAGTTGAGATTAATCCCTGTAATACAAGGATGTTTCAGCATATGCAAACCAGTAGATGTGACATACCATATTAACAGAATGAAGGATAAATAGCATATGATCATTTTAATAGATGCAGAAAAATTATTTGACAAAATTTATTATTTTTCATGATAAAAACTCTTGATAAATTAGGTATAAAAGGAATATGCCACACATAATAGAGGCCATATATGATAAGGCCACAGTTAACATTATATCCAATGGTGAAAAGTTAAAAACCTTTCTTCTAATAACAGGAACAAGACAAGGATGCCCACTCTCACCATTTCTAGTCAACATAACACTGGAAGTTCTAGCCAGGGCAATTAGGCAAGAAAAAGAAATAAAAGACATCAAATCAGAAGGAAAAAGTGAAACTGTCTCTATTTGCAGATGACAAGATATTATATATGGAAAACTAACAATTTCAACAAAAAAACTTTAAATAAATTCAGTAAATTTGTAGGATACAAAATCAACATAAAATGTCAGTTGCATTTTTTATACATTAGCAACAAACCATCTGAAAGAGAAATTAAGAAAGCAATTTAACTTACAATAACATCAAAAATAATAACATACTTTGGAATACATTTGAACTGAACACCCAAAACTATAAGACATTGATGAAAGAAATTGAAGACACAAATAAATGTAGGCATCCTGTGTTCTTGGATTGGAAGGCAGAATATTGTGCAAATGTCCGTACTATCTAAAGTGATCTACAAATTCAATATAATCCCTTTCAAAATTCCAATGACATTTTTCATAGAAGTAGAAAAAACCTAAAATTTATATAGTCCCACAAAAGACTGAATAGCCATAACAATCTTGAGAAAGAAGAACAAAGCTGAAGGCATCATACTTTCTGGTTTCAAGCTAAATTATAAAGTTGTAGTAATCAAACAGTATGGTACTGGCATAAAAACAGGCACATAGACCAGTGGAACAGAATGGAGAGCCCAGATATAAGCCCACACATATATGGTAGACTAATTTTTTGACAAAGATGCCAAAAACAAACAATAGGGAAAGGATAGTTTCTTCAATAAATGTTGTTGGGAAAACTGGATATCCACACGCAAAAGGATAAATCAAGATCCCTGTCTTACACTACTCACAAAAATGAACTAGAAACGGATCAAAGAATTAAATATAAGACGTGAAACCATAAACTCCTAGAAGAAGACATTGGGAAAAAGACTTTGACAAAGGTCTTGGCAATAATTTCTTAGCTAAGACACCAAAAGCCCAGCAACAAGAAGCTAAAATAAACAAATGGGACAACACACTAAAGAACTTCTGCACAGCAATGAAAACAACAGTAAAATGAAAAGTCAAACTACAGAATAAGAGAAAATATTCACAAACCTTATATTTACTAAGGGGTTAATCTCCACATTATATAAAAACCTCATGCAATTCCATAGCAAAAAATCAAAGTATTGTTTTTATGTAAAAATGGGCAAAGGACCTGAATGGACATTTTTCCAAAGAAGACATTCAGAGGGCCAGTAGGCATTGACAAGTTGCTCAGCATCATTAATCAACAGGGAAATGCTAATCAAAACCACAATGAGATGTCACCTCACACTTGTTACGATGGGTAATATCAAAAAGACAAGAGATAAGTGTTGGCAAGGATATGGAAAAAAGGGAACCCTTTTACACTGTTGGTGGGAATGTAAAGTGATACAGACATTATGGCAAATTATGTGTCGTTCCTCAAAAAAAAGTAGATCTACCCTATGATCCAGCAATACCACTTCTGAGCATATAAGAATCCCCCACCTTTTGAAAGGTTACACTACTTTGCTTTTACAAAAGACTGACATTAGTACTTGCTTTTGCTAACCTAAAGAAATCCAAAGAGGATTTTTTGCTTTTATGAAAGAAGGTGAAATTTAACTCCCAATTTAAATAACATTTTTGTTTTTTTGTTTTTTGTTTTTACTTATAGAAAAACTAAGTCTTAGTTGTGTTAGAGTGGGAAGAGCTGGAGTTCTAGAGGCAGATTCCGCACTTAGACTGGGTCTGTGATGCTTGACTTTGAGAAACTAAGTGTATTTCCCTGCCTTCATTCAGACAGAATGGGTGGTAATCTGAATTTCCTTACTTTGATACCAAATGACCTACTTATTTTCTATGATACTGTGAGGACAACCATGAACATGCATTATAACAGAAGCAGAAAGCACAGAACTTTCTCCTACTCCCTGGAAAGCAGGAGGTAGCAAGCTCTGAACTTTGTGATTATGTGTGTGTGTGTGTGTGTGTGTGTGTGTGTGCTTGCCTGCCTGCATGCAGCTGACCCTGAAAATACTTTATTTTTTTATATTTGAAAACTGTTGAATTTGAAATAATTTCATATTTTTAAAAATTTACAAGATTATTTAAAGAAATATTGTAACCCCTTTACCCAGATTCTTTCTTTCACTAGGTGTGTATGTACATATACACTTTACACACAAACAGAGGCATTTTTTCTGAACCATTTGAGAGTGATAATGTTCCTTTAGTCCTAAGTACTGTAATTTTTATTTCTACAAAAAAGGACATTCTTTTAGAAAACCCTAACATGATGATCAAATCAGGAAATTCATATAGATACAATATTATCAAATTTACAGACCATATTCAAATTTTGCCAGTTGTTCTACTAATGATTTTTAGGGTGGGGGAAAAATTCCTGGTCCAAAATCCCATCTGGGAATCACAGATTACGTTTACTTGTCTGTTTTGTCTTCTTTTATCTGGAATATTTCCTCAATCTTTTTGTCTCTTACGTGCTTGACATTTTTAAGGAGTACAGGTCAGTTATTTTATAGATATTCCTTCATTTGGGTTTGATATTTTCTCATGATAAAGTTCAGGTGATGTATTTTGGGCAGTGGCAGTATGGAAGTGATTTTGTGTCCTTCACAGTGCAGCAAATCAGGAACTACATACTGTCTATTTGTCATTTTAATGGCAGTAGTTACTTTGATGATTGGGTTAAGATAGTGTCACTTTGTAATTTATAAGTATCAATAATTTTCCATAAGAGAATACTATGACTCTGTATCAATGGCATATTCTCTGTCAAACTTTTCTAATGCTTTAGCGTCCATGGACTTTTCTTGCCTGAAACAATTATTACTGTGATATTTCTAAACATTATTTTAGTGATTTTTTTCTGCCCTATATTTCTTCTACATTTATTAATTTGAATTCTACTATAAGGAAACACTTTCCATTCATCCCCATTCATCTGTTTTATCCTATGGGTTATAACACTTTGCCATTATGATTTATTCTGATCTAATTTTCCAGATTTTGCCAATGCGATCCACTTCAAGCTGGCCCTTTGCAAAATTTGAATATGGTCAGTAGATTTAATAATATTGTATCTATATTAATTTCCTGTATTGATTCAAAATATTTCTATCATTCTACGAACATTTCCTTACTCTTTGGTAGGGCATATTACTCTAGGCTCATCTTGAATGTTTCCTGCTCCAATTTAAGAATGAATCATTTGTCCAGTTTATCTCTTTTTATTAAAGATTGATATTTAGGAACCAAGACCTGGGATTTAGGTGTGTTCATTATTACTGTAATGACAAATAAACATATGTATGTAATATGATTATAGACCCTTTCCTATATCTATTTCTAGTTTTATATTAAAACTCATTAATTTATACTGATATTCTAATTCCAATAAACATTGCAGGGTTCATTTTAGCCTTGCCTTTTTCTATGTTCTTATATTCTTACTTAGACAGAGAGAAACTAGAATTCCATAAATCATGCCATTGTGGAACGCAAAACAACTCACTACAGCCTCTCTCTCTCTCTCTCTCTCTCTCTCATTCAACTCCAGATTTAAATAACATGTTTTTGGATTTTTTTTTTTTTTAATTTAAAAAATTGAGTCTTAGTTGCATTAGGGTGGGAAGAGCTGGAATTCTAGAGACAGATTCTGGACTTTTTCCATGAGGCTTGATTTTGAGAAATTAACTATATTCCCCTGTCTTCATTCAGACTGATTATTATAAAAAATACTTTAATCTGAGGATATATGTCAAAATATCAATTTCAAATACTATTTGAATTATATTTTTTAGCATATCTATGTTATTAATTTGAAATATGTCTTCTCCCACACTTGTAGAGTTTATGTATCTTTTTTGTATGTCCAACATTAAAATAATTGTGAAATTTAAAATTGTACAAAAATATATACTTAAGGTATTCTTACTGCCCTTGTTCCTTTCTGTCCTTTTCTAAACCACCAACCTTCCTACCAGTTCTCACTCACCCCTTATACATAACCAACTTCATTAGTTTGTGGATTATCTCTCTGGTGCTTCTTTTTTTAACAAATAAATGCACAGATACAAACAAATAAATGCCTTACCTCTTCTCTTTTACATGAAGCAGAGCATACCTTAGATAAACTTTTGTACTTTGCTTTCTTTTCACTTAACACTGTATCCTGGATATCACTCCATACCACACCTCTTAAGATCATCTCATTTTTTTACAACTAAATAGTGTGGATATATACAAGTTTACCCACCTTCTCTCACCTATTGATGTTTGGCTTGTTTTCAATTTTATGTATAGGCATTTGGCTTGATTTCAAATTTTAGCAGTTAAAAAGACTGCTTCAAGGAGAATTTCTAGATGCTGACTTTCCGGGACAAAGATAAATGCATATGCAGTTCCATTAATTAAATGTTGCCAAATTCTCCCCTACAAAGTCAGCACCAATTTGCATTCACAGTAGCAGTGTTTGAGAGCACCTGTTTCCCTTGAACTTCACCCAGAGAATGTTAACAGTATTTTAATTTTTTCCAATATGATTGGTAGGAAATGGTATCTCAGTGTATTTGCATTTGCATTTCTCTAATTACACTTGAGGCTGAATACTTTCCTTTTGTTTAAAGGCTATTTTGGATTTTTTTGTGAACTGATTTTGTCTTTTGTTCATTTTTCTACAATGTAGTTTATCATTATTCCAAACCCAATCAAGTGGTAAGAGTGTGTGTGTGTGTATATGTATATGTAGAATATCATATGTATGCTACATATTTATAATATACATAAGTATATAATATGTATTAAATATATATTAAATATAATATACTATAATGTTATAGTATATTATAAATATATTATTTATATTAAATTTTATATTGTACATTATATAATATAAAATATATATAATTATACATAGTATATAATATATATGAAAAATAAAATATATGACATATTTATATATTTATATGATATATGCATATTAATAAATATATAATATAAATATATATTATTTATATTATGTTATACAATATATAATATACCTATCATATATTTATATGTAATAATATATAATACATTATATATGACATATATGCATAACATATATATTATATAATAAAATATAAGATATATGTATATTCATATATTTACATTGAATATTTATTAATATTATAAATATTTATATAGTCATAAATACATTTTTATATTATAATATATGTTATATAATATATTATACATAATATATACTTATATATATTATATAAATATATTAAACATGTTTATAATATCATGTATATGATATTCACTCTTTATCTGTAATATAGTTTAAAAATATTTGCACTCAGTTTGTCAGTTGTCTTTTGAGTTTGTTTATGATATTTGATTTATTTTCAAATGTAGTCACACTTACTAGTGTTTTATTGTATCTGAACTTTGAACTATTTTCTCAAAACCTTTCTGTACAAACAGTACAGATAGGTGATAGAAGAATTCACGTTTCATTTGAAGTTTATCCTCGTGTATATTGTGAGATACGGATATAATTTGATCCTTTTTGACACTTGGCTATTGTCAATTTATTTATTAAACTATTTATTAAAAAGTTCATCTTTGGTGGTATACCAAATTTGAGGTGTCCCCCTTACCATACACCAGTTTCCTACTTAGTATATATTTTGTTGCATGAAGGTTTTTTTTATTTGTTTATTTGTGTTAATTCTCCTCCATTGTTGCATTACTTTGTATGTTTTGGAGAAGTATAATGCCTGGTTAATTTCTTTGACCTTTTAAGTTATGTGATATAAAAAGCCACGAAGGCATCAAGGATATTTTCTTTATCATAGATCAGTACATTTCTACACATATGTCTTGCAGTTGCTCATTCTCAGGCAGTTTTTCCAGATATCCAGTGGCCCCTTCCAGTATGCAAATTCAGATCTAAAACTTGAATTTCAGTTTTAACTATTAATAATGTTCCATATTATATGTCTTGGCCTATGTTCAATTTCAGCCACTTTCTCTTGATCTTTTTAAATTTATTTCATCATCTAATTTTCATTCTGTTGGCATTTTTCTTGGCTTTTCTTTGACTCCTTATTAGATTTTCATTTAAGTCTATTACCCCTTGACATTTATTAAATTTAATCTTCAGGCTGGGATGATTTTTATCTCTTTTTCTATTTTTTTTTCAGGCAAATATGTTTAATTATTTTAAATAACTAATGGCAAATTAAAATATTTCCATCACATCATTTATTTTTGAGTTTAATCAACTATCTCTCTTTTTAAAAACTTCTTCCTACTCACTGATTTTTTCTTTTTTTTTTTTTACATTTTAATTTCTGAGTTAAGGTGTTTTTTCATATCCTCAGATATTTACCTCATTTTGAGGTGTTCAATTTTCTTTTGCTTTGTGGTTAATTTTTGTATTTATAGATGAGGAATTGGGATTTCTTCAGCCTGGGTGCCTTAGTTCTCATTTTCTATTTTAATTGTGTTGTGTAGTGTTATGTAGTTTTCATGTAATCGTTTGAAATATTTTTGGCGTAGTAAAAGATTCAGGGCTTAACGGTATTCTCTTGTATTTCTTTATTTTTGTTTCTGTTTTTATTTTTTGGAGGGGGAGGGGGATTGAATGACCTCTAATTTGTTGCTTCTCTTTTTTACAGCAGGACCCTCAATTTCCCATTTGCTCATTTTTTTAAATCAACAATTTCTAAAAAACACCTCATCCCTCCCCTTTATCTTCTTTCCCAGACATATTATTGCTTTTAGACTGCAACCTCAAATGGCATGTGCTTTCCTGTAGGAAGTATTCTCAACCAACAAGTCTCTTTTCTAGGCTTTGTACACTTAGAGTGAACTTTCTTTCTCCTTCTGGCAGCAATTTTAGCTCAGTTATATACCTACCACTGGTTTCCCTCTTCTCTCTTTCTTGCCATCTTTACTCCTGGCAAAGATTTTCTGTAAGAACATAAGTGATAGCTCACCATGGTTGGTCTTTTTCTTCTTTTTCTTTTCTTCTTCTACTTTTTCTTTCTTTTTTTTTTTTTTACTTAGAAGTAATTTGGGATTTTTTTCCCCTATGTTTTAATCATGAGCAGTTTGGTATATTTCTGTGGTTTTGGTTTTCTTGTTGTTATTTATTGTTTTTGGAGAACATGTCATTATTGTTCACTATTTGAAAGTCTTAAAAAATACACACAAACACACACACACACACATACAAACACACACATACATATATTTAGCTGTCGTTTAATTTATTTTTCCTGGAACTCATGAAACCATGACTTTGCAAAACTGCTTAGAATAACATTTTTAACTGATATCCCTGGCTATAATCTTTTACTTTCTCCCTGTTCATTCTTACCAGAGAAAGCTTGGAGGCTCATTTTAGTAATGTCACTTCCCTACTCAGAAGTCCTCAGTGGTATCACTATTCATCTTCAAATCAACTTGAAATTCCACACAAGTTATGTGGGATCCCAGGTTGCCTACTTTTCTTCTGTGTGTCTGCTTATTCCCATGAAGGTAACCTGGGTTTGTTCTCCACTTAAATTTCACCCAGGCTAAGCTGTCCGTCAAGTCATTCCATTCTGCTACCTTTTGGCTATCACCATTTCCTTTTCACCTAGAAAACAGTTTTCAAGAATAGCCTTGAGTGAGCATTACCAGAACAAACTGGCTCTGCACTGGCCACATTGATTAATGAAAAGTCCCATTAATCCTTTGTGGCATTTTAATCCTTTCTCATGCTGTGTTTCTCTTTCCTTGGTATAAATATTTTAATAGGGATACTTAGCAGTCTTCCTTAAGTCTTTCTACTGTCCATGCCATAAACAAAGGTCCTTCTTTTGGTAGACGTGCTCAAGAAATATCCTAAGTCCTTACGTACTATATCACTTATACTCTACAGCAGCTATATGAGGTATGTACTTTCACTAAACTTTAGTTTGCAGATAAAAAAGAGAAATCAAGTTACAGAGAGATGAAGTAACTGAGTTAATATAGCTAGCAATTTGTACAACCAGGTTTTGGACTCAGGTAGCCTGTTTTCAGAGCCTGAACTCAAAACCAGTAATCTGTATGTTGCATAGAATGAATGGATATTTTATTAATTTTGAAAATTTCAAGAAATATAATCCAGTATCCTAAGCTTTAAAATCAGAAAGGTTGCCTGACAATACAGTAGGTAAATGAGGTATCTGATTTTGATTAAAAGAGCAGTAGTATGCTGTAGTTCAGCTATTAGATAATTATAATTCTGTAATATCAGTGGTTTTGAAAATTAATTTACACTTAATGAGATATACCAAATATTAATTATACTTCAAGAAGGAGAGGGATTAATACAGAATTCATTAATAAGAGATTGCAATGATTTATTTTAAAATATACTTAGATTGTGTCTACATAATTGAGGGATATTTTTGGTTTTTTTGGTGTAATAAGAGTTGTATGATTCAACAAGAAGTGATCAATAGGAAAGTACACCTGATGAATTTACGTAACAGAAGTAATTATATTTAGCACGGACTACTATTAATATGTATTCAAAGCCACACCCTTGCACAGACTGCAGAGTACATGAACACGTACCCAGGCTGGGAACACTGCAAAGTCATCTGAGTCAGAAATCAGGGAGAACCTAAAAGATTCAATTGACATTGGGTCATGATCACAACTCTATTTATTATTAAATAATTTTATCACAAATATGAACTAAAATTAATTTGAAATAAAGTGGTAATATACCATGTATAAGTACAAATTATTCAAAATTGAATGACTTAAAAGTAAGATAATCAGAAAACACATTTTCTTATCAGAAATTTTTGTTTAAGTGAGGTTCATCGCAATTGAAATTACCTTACAATGATCTGTGTGAAAAGAGACTGAGGTCTGTGGTCTGAGGAAAAAATTTTATGTAATATATATCTTCTAGCATTGAAGTGTTGCTTTCTGAAGAGTCTTTATTTCTGCAGAGAAATAAAGACAATTGGAAAACCCATCTTTCATGCCTGCTGTTTTCTTATTTTATGAAAGTGACATTCATCATAGGTTAGTTGATAGAAACTGAGCAGTAAATGACGTTCTGAGACCTCATCTGCAGAAGCAAAATAAGCAGCAGACCTTAAAATAATCCCATGTATTCAATATAGTCAAAACAGAATAAAGGAGGAAAATTGTAAATCCACATTTACCTAAAATGGCCCAACAATTTCAATGACACACTTGTAAAAAGTCATTCTTTTCTGTGCTATATGTTTTCCTTATATTTCATCAGGAGCGAAATACTTGATTGGAACTTCTAGTATTAAATGCTTTGGTATTTCAGATGGAGTCTGCACTTCAGATCACACATAAAATCTATAACTGCACTTCTCCCTCTATACCCACATGTTTCACAAGAATTTAAGAATCCGTTGTCAGAATTTCCTCGTAAAGAAATCACTCCTCTATCTGCCATCTTCTTACTTTGTCATCTTCAAATGCATGCCAAATATTTGTTCTGAGTTAGTGCTATGGTATAATTATTTTAACTTGTGAACAGGAAAGTGCCAATTAAAGGAGATAAAGGCCTGGAAATAAAGTTCTTTTGTTAAAAACATAGCTTTAGAAATGCTTTTAAGTAAATTTATTAATCAATCTGCTGAAATGGATACAGTAATTATGCATGACCAAAGACTATGTAATTTGAGCAGATAATATTAGTGTAAATGTAATAATATAATAAAAGACAAAATTGTCCCTCAGGCTATCCGTGTCTCACATACCTCCTTGTGTCGTTCTTTGCTCTTTGTTGACTCACTGATGCTCACCGGATGAGGGGAGCTGGTGGGTGTTGGCCACAGTGTGAATCAGGATTCGGGGATTCACTCAGTCACTTGCCCCAGGCACTCACACACCGACTTAACGTTCCAGGAAGCCAGGACTAATTCCCCTGTTACTACACTCTCAGCCTAGTTCCTTTTACTTGACTCACTAAAAAAGCCAAATAATTAGATCCTTTGAGACATAAAGTGTGAGTTTTTGCAATGAAATGCAAAAACTATCAAAGCATTCAGTTACTTATATCATCTTGAATGTTGGCAGTATCTTTAATCAAATATGCAATCTGTAGAAATATGTCAGGAAAGGCAGTGGACTGAAAATGGGCACTGATACCATGTCACTCTGCTCTCCCTTAATCACGAGGACCCAGCCTAAGGAGGTTTAGCCCTCTTTTGTTTCAAAACAACGAGTATAGTGGAAATCAAAAACCACTCATACCCAAAAAAGAACCTCCTGAACAATTTTTGATATATTTTTTCTCCAAAATCTTTGTGTGCATCTGCATGTGTGCACATGTGTGTATGTATGTATCTTTTATAGAGAAAAATGTGCGCTCCCAAACAGGATATAAAGTAAATCATTTTTACCTTTCCAAACTAAACTGTTAAGGGCCATTCCTTTATTGAAAAATCATATCACTCAATTTAAATAGAAAGTATTTTACCCAACTATTGCCTGAACAAACCAAAGTTGTATAATTACAGTATTATATATTGTATTCTTTAAAAAGCCTGATATATTTACAGATCAAAGCATGTAGTGCAACACCTGCATTGCTATAGAGATACCTAATTTTATCAAGATTAAAAAAATTTAACAACAAATCCATTTGTTTTATAAGTATTCTAAAGGCTTACCATAAACACCCACAAACACTTCTTTCATCAGTTTTATAGGACAATACAGGAATAAGATATTATGTGACTTTTAATTAGCTACATTTTCCAATCTCATGTCTTTTATTTTTCTGATACATCCTCTCTACTGATATGTTTCCTCAGTTTGGAATGATCAGTGAAAAAGTTATATTCTTCAAACTTTTTAAACCTGGACTGCCAAACTGATAATGTGAGAATGTATTATACATATATACATACATACATACATACATACATACATATATCATATCTCTGTTTTTTCTCTATATGTGAACATAGCACTAGCATGAAGGTTCTTTTTTATTTTTTTTTTTAGCCTGAAGATTATTAAAGTGTTCATGGGACAGAATCAAGGTCATCTGATTACATAAGAGTCATCATTCAGATTTATGTTTTTGAAATTGCCTGAGAGTTTAAGGAGGATATTTCTCTAGGGATTAGAACCTTAGCATTGTGGTTGTTGATTTAACAGGGTCTTTAAGAAATCATTCAATTATTAATGAGACCAAAACTTACTATTCTGGTTTTTTTGAACTATCTTTGAAATACTTTGCGTAACGTTGGGTCTTATGGAAAGTAACTGACTTGTGTTAACCATGACTATTTCATGTTGCCACCTGAAGGAAAAAGAGTGAAGAGGAGACTGGATCTAGAATTCCATCTGTAAAAAGAGCACAGAGAAGGTATATTGATTGTTGCTTAAGCTATGTCTAAATGCTGTGTTAGAGTCCCCAAAAAAAGCTGTCATCATCCTTTGTAGGTACTCACAGCAGAATTTGTTAGCCAGATTCCCAAGAAAGCAGAAATGTTAGACTGCTGAGAAGAAATTCAGGGTAGAGAGTGAGAAGACCTATTAGTAGCGAATAGGAAATAGACCAGCCGTCAGTGCATGGTGGAGTCATCTCAGTGAGCAGAGTTATAAAGTGAGGATCTATAAATTCTTACTGCTGAAGTGCTAGCCCTGCCTGACATATAGCCTGCATGAAACCCAGGTCTCCTGGGATTTTTGAGCTCCTAAATTTCCAGTGTGATTCTTATTTTGTTACTGCTCTGTACACACACACACACACACATATATATATATATATATTTTTTTTTTTTTTGCGGTACACGGGCCTCTCACTGTTGTGGCCTCTCCCATTGCGGAGCACAGGCTCCAGACGCGCAGGCTCAGCGGCCATGGCTCACGGGCCCAGCGTCTCTGCGGCATGTGGGATCCTCCCTGACCGGGGTACGAACCCGTGTCCCCCGCATCGGCAGGGGGACTCTCAACCACTGCGCCACCAGGGAAGCCCTGAACATATCTTATAATAACCCCTCCCTTCACTTGAGCTGGGCTGTGTCTCTCTGTACATCTTGAACCATTGAAGCTTAACTAAAACTATGTCTTTACTAACCACAATTTATGCTAAGCATCATACTTTTCTTGAGTTGTTGTAAGCTAATTCAGTCACCAGCCATCCATTCATCCACAAAATCCAAGAACCTGGTAGTCATACTTCACTTTCCTCTCCACTTCACCAGTGCCCTCTCTTCCCCCATCTACACTCCACACCTTGTCCTGCCACCTAATTCCCAGGATTAATTAACCTTCCTCCTTAATACTACTGTCTCACCGGAGTAATATTGTGAGTGTGTGGTAACTAGTTCCCTCCCATCAATTTTGTTTCCTTATCATCCTCCACATTTTACATAGGAAAATCCATATGGGACATGATTAGAGCCTTAGCACAGGCTTCTTGCCCTCTTGTAATAAGTTTTCTAATGACTTGGTTCTCTCTACCTCACCGGACTTTACCTCCTCCAGCACTTCCTGCTCTGTTGCCTCTGATTCAAATGCCTGCCCCATCTCTGTTTGCTCATCATCTCCACTTGCCCTTCAACACTTAACTGAACCATCATTTTCTCCAGGAATATTTTCTTAAACACAAAGATTAGACTCTCAGCTGAGCTTCCATAGCTGTGCTACCTCCAGCTGAGCACACAGCATTGTCCGCTGAGTAAATATCTTAGTTGTCTGTGTTTTCACAAAGCCGTAAGTTTATTGATGCTGAGGACTGCTGTTATTACACCCGAAACCTGGAACAGGGCCTGGAATGTGCCAGTGACCAATACACCTTTTTACGAATGTACTTACCCTTGGCCTTGCAGTCCGTTGGATTTAGATGACCTCCAGGGCCCTCTCCCAGCCCACGTGATCCCAGTTTTCTCTGCATCATGACTGGCAGTGGCAGCTTGTTTACCTGCTGTGCCAAACCCAGTCTGTGGCCAGCACTGGGGCTTACAGGGGCTTAGAAGGAAGCCCCTGTAGAATGATTAGAACTCCTTAATGGTTTCCCTGAGAGCTGGGTTTACTGAAATCATCCCCCAACCCCCGTTTTATTTTAAAGTACCTTCAACTTTACCTTCCTTGATTAACCGTACATCAAGAAGAAACCCTCAGTTTCTTCTTGCTTTCTTTGCCCTGCAATAAAAAGAAGAATCTGCCCTTTTAGAAGGATACGTTTCGATACTAACAGAAGGGACTGTACAGCCAGGACACAGTGCAGAGAAACAAGAGTCCCATCAGGCATCAGACTGCATAGTTGGATTTGGGGTAAACATAAATAATAATAATAATAAACCCTTGCTCTTACTTCACCATATTTAGTTTTGATTTTTTGGGATAAAATATATCTTTTAACATCATCATAAGGAAATGAGAGTTTGGTACTGTTTTAGAGCTTCCACTTGGAAAAGATTTCAAGGGTGAGGAGTCCGTGTCCCCTGGAGATATTTCATAGGCACCATCATTAGTGTTAAGTGGGGCAGCCCTGTGGGCTTTACGTTTATAGTCCTTGTTCCTAAAGGATCAAAATTAGTTTTTCCTTGTACATACAGAAGCTAAGAGCTTGCCACTTCAGAAAGTGCCAGCTCTGTGGCTGAATGCAATTCGTGTTCAGAATTGCCTAAAGCAGAATTTCAGACCCCAGAAGCAACACAGGATCTCATCCTTGTAATTACCCACAGTTGATGATTGTGGTGAGCAGAAAAATGGCACCCAAAATGTCCACATCCTAATCCCTGGGACTTGTGAACACATTGCATTATATGGCAAAAGGGAATTAAGGTTGTGAATCAGTTGATCTTAAAGCAGGAAGATTATACTGGATTATGCAGGTGGATCTAATGTAATCACACGAGTCCTTAAAAAACAGAAGAAGAAGGAAGAAAAGTCACTCAAAGAAATGCCACAAAGATGGAGGGAGGGCATGAGCCAGAGAATTCAAGAAACCTAGAGGCCACTAGAAACTGGTAAATACCCTCAGCTGACAGCCAGCAACATGGACTGTAGGCCTACAACTGCAAAGAACTAAATTCTGCCAACAACATGAATAAGCGAGGAAATGGATTCATCCCTAGAGCATCCAGAAAACCTCCCTGCTCACACTTTGGTTCGATTCTACTAAACCTGTGTCAGACATTTGACCTACCAAACTATAAGATAATAAATTTGTGTTGTTTTAAGCTACTATGTTTGTGACAATTTGATATTACAACACAGAAGAGTAATACAATGATCTATCAAACACTTACCCTTGACAGGGACAAAACGCCTACAAGAAGATTGCAATTTAATTGTCAAGAAAGATATAAATACATGGAAATTTCAACAGTGATGCGAGAACAAGGCAATATTTTGAGACGGTAATTGGTTTAGTGGCATAAAACAGTGCTTGATAAATTGCCACATGAATTCTGCTGAGTTTTGAGTACAGTCTTAATGAAGAAGTCAAAAGAAATGAGTCTCAGGTTCATGGTCTCAAGTGTATATTAAGAGGCCATGCACAGCATTGGTAGATAACCTCACAAACATTGCTTTATTTAATGTAAATTGGCATTATATCATTAAGTTGAACATTTTATGACACTGAATGTAGGAATTCACGGTATTTGAAATTTTCAGGAAAATACTGAGAAAGAGACTGAATGGGAATCAAGCATGAATGTCTTAAGTAGGATTCATTTGGAAAAGGAGGTGAGAGAGAGGCTTTCCAGAAGAGAGCAAATTGATCAGTGTTTCACAGTGGACAATGTCTGCATTACCTCATGGGACAATTGAGGATAATGCACATTTGCTGCAAAACACCCACAACATCTGAGTGGAACCCCCCACTCTAGGTACACAAACAATCACAAACACATACCTCCCTCACCTGAGCAGTTGGCAATGCACAGTTTCTGAAAATGAGACAGAATAAAGAGTAATCTCTCAGGCATTCTCCATTAACCCAACAGAGACAGAGCCTCAGTTGTAAGAAAATTTAGATAAAGAAGCCACCAGTATTTTGGTTTCTAATCCCTTTCAAGTTCGGACTCAAAAAGTCATTGAAAGTCAGGAGAGGGGACTTCCCTGGTGGCACAGTGGTTAAGAATCCGCCTGCCAATGCAGGGGACACGGGATTGAGCCCTGGTCTGGGATGATCCCACATGCCACGGAGCAACTAAACCCGTGAGCCATACCTACTGAGCCTGCGCTCTAGAGCCCATGAGCCACAACTACTGAAGCCCGCGTGCTACAACTACTGACGCCCGTGCTCCTAGAGCCCATGATCCATAACAAGAGAAGCCACCACAATGAGAAGCCCGCGCACTGCAACAAAGAGTAGCCCCCGCTCGCCACAACTAGAGAAACCCCACACTCAGCAATGAAGACCCAATGCAACCAAAAATAAATAAATAAATTTATTTTTAAAAAAAGATAAGAAAGGGGCTTCCCTGGTGGCGCAGTGGTTGAGAGTCCACCTGCCGATGCAGGGGATGCGGGTTCGTGCCCCGGTCCGGGAAGACCCCACGTGCCGCGAAGCGGCTGGGCCTGTGAGCCATGGCCGCTGAGTCTGCGCGTCCGGAGCCTGTGCTCTGCAGCAGGAGAGGCCACAGCAGTTAGAGGCCCGCGTACCGCAAAAATAAATAAATAAGTAAATAAGATGAAACTCTTAAAAAAAAAAAGATAAGAAAAAGAAAGCAGGAGAAATCCTCAGTCAATGCCACCCTTCCAACCAAGGTGAAAGTACTAAAGGAACAGGGAGTTTTTTTTTATGATGAGCACAGCTCTTGGGTAAGCCCCTAATGCTTCCTCTGTCCCAACAGGGTTGGTGACCAAGGCAGCGAGGGCCCCCAATTGTCAGAAATTGTCCCTGCAGATGCCCCAGCTGCTCACTGACTTCCAGACCTAAAGGGGTCAGTCTAGAGGTAGACACTGCATCTACTGTCTCTTCCTATCCAGAGACACATAGAGCCAAGGTCTTGGGGAGCAGGTGGCCCTGGAAAGCCAAGTGGAGAGTGTGATCCTTTTCGTAAGAAGACCTAGATGTAATTTGTATCTTCATTGCTAATTAATAGTGGAACTTCATGCTAATCACCAAGCCTCTCTAGGCTTTAGTTTCTTCATTTGTAAAATGGCACTGATGATATTAATGTGCCTCTCTCAGAGTAGGCATTCACATCCTTTTGGGTGTATGTGAGTGTGTGTGTGTGTGTGTGTGTGTGTGAATTTTAATGAGATCATACAAATCTTTGGTAAAATATAAAGTGCTATGAAATGTTAGTACTGTTGTATTATTATTGTATTAGTTCTCTCAGGCTGCCATGACAAAGTACCACAGACTGGGGACCTAAACCACAGAAATTTATTTCCACACAGTTGTGAAGGCTAGACATCCAAGATCAAAGTGTCGGCAGGGTTGGTTTCTGCTGGAGCCTCTTTCCTTGGCTTGTAGATGGCCGTCTTCTCCCTGTGTCTTCACGTGGTCTGCCCTCTGTGACTATATGTATCCAAATTTCCTCTCTATTGTAAGGACACCAGTCACTGGATTGGGATCTCTTCTAATGACCTCATTTACTTCTTCAAAGAATCTATTACCTAATACAGTCACATTCTGAGATACTGGGGGTTAGGACCTCAACATAGGGAATTTGGGGGAACACAATTCAGCCCATAATAATTATTATTTGATGATGATGGTGATGATGATAATGATTAATGCCAGTTTAGTGGTTAAAATAATATTTGTACTATGTCAGTTATGAACTTCATCTATAAAAATAGTGAATACCTATGTTGGGTCCCTTTGAGGCCTTAAGGTCCCAAAGTCACTGCTTCTCAGGGGCAACAGAAGCTGGAAGTGTGGTTCCAGTGTCTCCTCTGGGCTCACATACAGCAAGTCCCCTACATACGAACCTTCAAGTTGCTAACATTCAAAGTGCGAACTTGCTACTACCCAGACATCACTGGATTGTTTTTTCAAGAGGGTAGATAGAATTGAATCCAGCAAGGAACCAGAACCTGTGCCATCCACGTCAGGCGTGAGTGACATTGCAGCCTGCCCTCCGTCTCCTATTGCTGACGATCCTTCAGCTCTACCATCTCCCACCTCCTCTCCCTCCTCCTGTCAGTAACTCTTCTTGTCTGTTCACTTGATGCCAGCCCCTGGATGCCAGCTATTGTACTGTACTACCTCATACAAATTTTGGTAAAATATAAAGTGCTATGAAATGTTAGTACTGTTGTATTATTATTGTATTAGTTCTCTCAGGCTGCCATGACAAAGTACCACAGACTGGGGACCTAAACCACAGAAATTTATTTCCACACAGTTGTGAAGGCTAGACATCCAAGATCAAAGTGTCGGCAGGGTTGGTTTCTGCTGGAGCCTCTTTCCTTGGCTTGTAGATGGCCGTCTTCTCCCTGTGTCTTCACGTGGTCTGCCCTCTGTGACTATATGTATCCAAATTTCCTCTCTATTGTAAGGACACCAGTCACTGGATTGGGATCTCTTCTAATGACCTCATTTACTTCTTCAAAGAATCTATTACCTAATACAGTCACATTCTGAGATACTGGGGGTTAGGACCTCAACATAGGGAATTTGGGGGAACACAATTCAGCCCATAATAATTATTATTTGATGATGATGGTGATGATGATAATGATTAATGCCAGTTTAGTGGTTAAAATAATATTTGTACTATGTCAGTTATGAACTTCATCTATAAAAATAGTGAATACCTATGTTGGGTCCCTTTGAGGCCTTAAGGTCCCAAAGTCACTGCTTCTCAGGGGCAACAGAAGCTGGAAGTGTGGTTCCAGTGTCTCCTCTGGGCTCACATACAGCAAGTCCCCTACATACGAACCTTCAAGTTGCTAACATTCAAAGTGCGAACTTGCTACTACCCAGACATCACTGGATTGTTTTTTCAAGAGGGTAGATAGAATTGAATCCAGCAAGGAACCAGAACCTGTGCCATCCACGTCAGGCGTGAGTGACATTGCAGCCTGCCCTCCGTCTCCTATTGCTGACGATCCTTCAGCTCTACCATCTCCCACCTCCTCTCCCTCCTCCTGTCAGTAACTCTTCTTGTCTGTTCACTTGATGCCAGCCCCTGGATGCCAGCTATTGTACTGTACTACCATACTTTTCAAGGTACTGTACTGTAAGATTGAAAATGATTCTTTATTTTTTGTGTTTGTTTTTTATGTATTATTTGTGTGAAAAGTATTATAAACCTATTACAGTACAGTACGAGGTAGCTGATTGTGTTAGTTGGATACCTAGGCTAAATTTGTTGGACTTATGAACAAACTGGACTTACAAATGCACTCTCAGTATGGAGCTCGTTAGTATGTAAGGGACTTACTGTACACATGCCTTGAAGCCAGTGCCTAGGCCTCTGGGGGTTTTGTTACCTTTAACAGGACAAACTGTCCTCAAATTATAGTCTCATCTTTTGTACTTCATAAAAGCATTCAGTTTAACTGTAGAAATTGACTTCAATGACAAAATAAATGTGGAAGCTAACTACTTTTCTGCAGCAGCTCTAAATTCCCTTCTGGCAAAAAATGTTGCTAAAATTATCATGCTTCATTGGCATTTCCTATTAGAGCATTTCTCCACGACGCACAGAGACTAGACTGGGTAATTTAGGGAGAAGGGCTGTATCCCAAAGTACTCCAAACTCCCAGGAGGCCCATTTATATCCATTCCTCAGACAAGCAAAGATATAGACAGTGAGCAACATTTATCCTGGGGAAACTGATCAAGGAAGAGAAGCCACCTGGAAAAAACAAGTCAAGGAAACCGGCTGACTTAGAACCGTAATTTGAGATGCTAATCATTCCAGAAGCATGTTTTATTGGTTCACTTAATTTGATTTGGGGAGAAATTTCCCATATGGATTAGGGGATTTTTTAGACCTAAGATACTGACTTAAAAAGTAAAGTTTGATTTACTGTATTAGCTGCCCTGGTGGAATCAGTTCCTCAAGCCTCCTAATAACTAAAGCAGTGGCTTTCAACCTTCAATCTTTCTAAGAATCATCTGGAGAGCTTGTTAAAATGCTACAGGCTCAAGAGATTCTTATTCATCCAGTCATGAGTGGGACCCAGCAATTTGCATTGTATCAAGCCTTCCTTTCTGGAGGCAATTTTAATTTTTCTAACAAACACTTATATAATGTTTATTACATACCAGACACTGTTTTAAGCATTTTATAAATGTCAACTTCTTACAAGGCAAACTACTACATTTTGTTATCTGTATTTTACAAGAGAGGAATGGGGGCAGAGTTGTTTGCCCAAGGACATAGTGCTAATAAGTGGCAGGCCTGGGATTTGAACGCAGGCAGTTTTGTTCTGGAGTCCATGCTCTTGGCTACTATATTGAGCTACCACCTCATTTTGACGCAAATTTTCCAGCCATCACGTTATAAGAAACACCACAGTAAAAACTATTCACACAGGCATAAGAACTGATCCCATAAGGCAAATGATGTCCATCATTCATGTATACCTGTTTGGGGGCAAGAAAAACATAAGCCTTTATGTAATACCTATTTTGTGCCAGAGGTTCTGATAGCCATGCAAACATTACTAGAGAAATGATTTTAAAAATTCTAAATGGAAAAATTGTTCAGCCCCACTGAGTTTCTCTGTGGTCCTAATGAATGATCAGGAAGCAACATAAAAGCCAGAGTTTGCTTCCAGATGCTCAAACTGCTGTTGGATGCAGGCTCTGGCTCTATGCAACACATGACTTAGGAATTTGCCCCTGTTTTTTGTCTTTTTCTTTTAAAAACAAGTATTATTTGGAAACAATTTCAAATTTACAGAGATGTTACAAGAAGGAGAATCCTACAAAAGATCATCCCTCATATATCCTTCACCCTGGATATCCCATTATTAAAAAATTACCTCATTATTTCCTACATTTGTTCAGCCACTTCCTCCCTTCTTTCCCTCTTT
>NW_006783631.1:600722-605521 GCF_000442215.2 Lipotes vexillifer
TTTCCCTTGGTGCATTCCTGTCTTCCAGCTCTGGAAAGTGTGCCTGAATCTGGAAGTCCTCAAGAAATATTTGCTGAACAAATATCCATTGGGCAGATAAGGAAAAGGAGGCCCAAAGAGGGTTAAATCACTTGACCAAAGTCAAATTTCTGGAAGGTGACAAAGCAGAGATGTGTTGTAGAGCCCACATTCTTATATACTGTACATCTAATCATCTGAGAGAAATAAAAGGAGCAAGGCTGAGGCTCAATATTTTGGAGTTTTCAGTGGTGGAGCTTCTACTGGAAAAGCTGAATATTCTTCTTACTGGAAAAGCTGAATATTCACACATAAAGGTCCCTGTCTTCCTGCGATCACTGTGCTCAGCTCAACTGCAGAAAATAATTTGACTCAAAAAAAAAAAGTACTCTTAGTAGTAGTGTTACAAAAGTGCTTTTCACTTGCAAATCTCTTCACTATTTTCCTAGTGCTGTTGTATGCATTATGTCATTTTACATCATAATGTGCCAATGAATCAGGGCTTATTATCAAATTTCTGTGAATGAAGAAGTTGAAACTCAAGGAGTTAGTGATTTCCTCAAGGCCTCACATTTTCCATACAGCAAAAATGCGATTGAGAACTGGGGCCCAGGTTCCCAGTTTCTGACCTCATCTTCTTAGTACCAAACTTCTTACTCAGCCGCATATGCTACTAAGCTCTGTTATACAAAATAACCCTGCTAAGCAAAACTAACAAACCACTGACCCATACAAAAGTGTAGGTATGATAGCAACGAGATTCTCAGTGGTACCTGAAAGTGACCATATTATATGGAATAAATGTTACTCAGAAGTGCTAAAAGGCTCTAAGAAGTTGTGCAAGGCCACCTGGTCATTTGACGATAGACATTTAGTGGTATGTTGGACCTGAATCTTATTGTGACCCCAGAAGCTGGCTTCCTAAGTGGCTAAGGGAGGTGGAATTCAAGCAACAAAACATCTTTTCTGTAGATACCACTATTGTGCTCACCAGAAATCCCAAGGATGTGAGACTGAAACGTGGATCTAGAGGTTTTGAAACATGGATCTAGAGGTTTTCAGTCCAGGGAAATAATCATCATCAGTGACCATCACCAAAGTTTCATACTTCCTAGTAGTTTTTAACTTCATAAACTTTGTTAGTAGCAATTGACATATTTGAGTCTCAATATAAATGACCAACTTAGGTTATGAGATAATGTAACAATCTCCCTCATTGTCAAATCCCAACAGAATTTCTTAGAAATATTAATGATTCATCCAATATCTCACTGTTCATATTACACAGTCTCCTGATGCTGAGTCTGTCCTCTTGTCACCAATCTGCAGAGGGGAAGGAGAATAACTGGTACAGGCCTGCCGTATACTACTCAGTCAATATTCCTTTTCTCTTTCTCATTCTCCCTGCTCTGTAACTGAAGTATTTTATCATCTTGCATCTCTGTGAGATGATCAGGTATTGTTATCTCCATTTTTTATCAATGAGAAACTGAACCTCAGAAAGCTTTTGCAATTGTTCCTAAATAGAAGAGAGATTTAAGTCCAAAAAGCAAAGAATGGGGAAATAGTACACTGAATATTTTCATTAGGTTTCATATGTTCCAGGTCACGTTCTAAACAAAGTGACCTCCCTCTTAGATTTCTCTGTTGTCAGGATTACGAAGAAGTTAGTTGCTTTGTAGCCTCTTCAGAGTCATTTGTACTCAGTTATTTCATTCTGTCCCAGTTATCATTGTGTTGTGTAGTACCAGCTCCAAGGTTACTAGAATAAAATAACAGAATTGCATTATATGTTATGGTTTTATGGGTCAGGAATTTGAGTAAGGAGTTTATTCTCTCCCATTGGACATCAACAGGGATTACTTGATGGTATTTACTTTACTTAATGGTATTAAGTTGTAAATGTGCTGGCATAAAAGGTCCAAGAAAGTATTCAGTTGTAAATGTGCTGGCATAAAAGGTCCAAGAAGGCTGCTCCTTGGTGTCTTAGAGAAGATGATCTCTTGGAGTGGAAGGTGCCTTGGAGTAGATGGCTGGGAGTTTGGGTCCAGCTGAAACTATTGACCAAAGGCCACATGGTCACATATTGACACATGGCTTCTACAACATGATGGTCTCAGAGTATTTGGATTTCTTACCTGCTTGCTCAGGACTTCCATAAGGAGTGTTCCAAGAGGCAGAAATCTGAGAGTGCCTTAGGGCCTGAGAGCAAATTTAGCAGCATCAATTCTACTGTATTCTACTACTCAAAGCAGTCATAGGGCCTGTCCAGATTCAAGGGATAGGAGTATAGACAGGATGCTTCAATAAAAAAAATGGTACAGACCTTGTGACCCTCTTTAATCTTTATATCTTGTATATTTCTACATCATGATGGTGAGCATGCTGGCATCTGAACTGGTCAGGCTATGCAGCATAAGAAAGGGGGTAGGTGAAATGGGAAAGTGATAAGCATTAGAAGATGGTTCCTGCCTCTGAGGAGAAAGATTTCCCTAGGCAAAAACTGGAAAGTAGTTCACGTTGGTCTTTGCTAGTCTCCTAACATTTTTGCTATTAATCTTGTCGATGGGGTGAATGTTTTGACAAGTATATTAAATACTGATTTTTTTTTCCATCAACCAGTCCCTGCCAGAGCCATATCTATGGGGTTCCTAAGTCAGTGGTTCCAAATTGCTGTAATTCTGTATGTTGCTGACCATTTTTTAAACCATATCAGACTTCTTGCAGTATTTTTTAACTTTAATTGAATCTATGAGACACACGCACACACACACGAACAGACTGTTTACTATTATAAACATTTGACTTCGAGCCTGGAATTGGGCCAGAACATATATGAGTTGCAAAAATTACCTTTGTTCCTCTAGTATAAGACCAAGAACAGCATTCTCAAGTTGCAGCTTATGAAGAATTAGTATTCAGCAAGATGTTAATAAGTATTCTGGAAACAAACACAAAATGCAAAGTCTCCCAATATTTGGGGGAGTGCTTTGATTAACAACTCATTTTGAAAATTCACATTGTTCATATTAATATATAAAAGTCATTGAGGAAATCAATTTAACTCAGTGTTTCCCAGACTGTTTGACCATAGGAACCTTTTACCACGGACCTCCCAGATTTCATTCAACAAATATTTATTACATGCCTACATTGTACCAAGTCTTGTGCTAGACTTTGGGACTAGAGCAGTGACCAAGCAGATGTCAGCCCTTCTCTTAAAGATTATACAGTATAGTGGGAGAGCCAAATATTACCCAGATGGCATACAGCCAAAATAAATATGCTAAGAATGAAAATCTTAAGAAGAAATTATACTGAGTATGATATATACATATAATATTTGGAGATCAAATTTAGTCAGGAGCAGCAAACTAGATGAGAAACAACTTACTGGTATAACCCACAGGCTACATGTAGTTTCAAAAACAAGATGGGAACATTATTTTGGAAAATGTTGGGCTTCTAATACAGCAGCTGCTAGCCATATGTGGCTAAATAAATTAATTAAAATTAAATAAATGTAAAAATTCAGTGCCTCCTTTATACTCATCACATTTCAAGTGCTCAATAGCCGGATGTCCCTATGGCTACTGTAAAGGAGAGTGCAGAATAAAACCCTTCTTTTTTCAGAGAAATTTCCATTAGACAGCCTTGATCTAGAGCAAGTGTCAGGAAGTTATGGCCCACTGGCCAAATCAGGCTGTGGCCTGTTTTTGCATGGCTCCCAAACTAAGAATATTGTTAACATTTGTAAAGGGTTTTAGAAATAAAGAGGGGGGAGGGAGAGAGAGAAAGAAGAAAAAGAGGGAGGAGGAGAGGCGGGAAGGAAGAGGGAGAAAGGGCAAGAAAGAGAGGAATGAGGAAAGAAACAGAACTTATATTGCCTGCAGAACCTAAAATATTTATTGATACTGTCTGGCCCCTTACAGAGAAAGTTTGCTACCCTGATCTGGAGCCCACAACTTCTAAATTTGTCCTTCTAATGCAGTATTATAAGCCTGTGTTTGCCACCTGCTTAAAAAGCTACATTTGACACTGCTTGGTGACCAACAAAAAACTATGGCCCCATCCCATGGTGTAGAGTTGTAGCTAAGCAGCAGGTGTCCTGGCCATAGATTATAATTCTGAGCCTTGCCTCATACGCTGACCTCTAGTGAGGCTATTAGAATAATTCTCACTAATGGAAGATAAGCACAACTGATGGATGTTCATTTTGGGTTCAAGATGCTTAAATACTGGTTGTGTGATCCTCCACAATCTTTTTCGATCTCTTGCCTTTGTCTGCCAGTTGGAATATTCTATGTTTAAAGAAATAAGAGATTTTTCAGCCTGTACTATGGGATCTGATCAACAGTTGTCAGCCTTATAGACTAAACATAGTCATTAATTTGTATTGTGTCCCTTCGGCCATAATTATACCAAAATAGCCACACTGATGGAGACATAGTAGCAATAGCCTTACTACAGAGTAACTATTATATGGGCTTCTGTGCCATAGAAGTCAGCAGTTAAGAAAAAATACTGCTTTGAAGGCTACAGTGGCAACATATTGGTTATCAAATTCATTCAGGGAATATTTCCTAAATCCCCGAAGCACGTGTGAGATGAGAAGTAAATTAATCAGTTAAGATTACTATTAAGTGAAATTCCAATGATTTTAATTTTAATAAATTGCAATGATTAACCCAGACATTAATTTCAGTTGCAGGCATAGGTAATCCAGATAAATGACATCCTAAAGAGTTAAAACAGAAAATAACCCACACAGTACTAAAAAA
>NW_006783631.1:605531-612555 GCF_000442215.2 Lipotes vexillifer
TATATATATATATATATATATATATATAAATATGTTTCATTACTTAACCAATCCATCAAGATTCTTGTTTACTATTGCTAATTTCAGTGCCTTCCATGTGCCAAACAATGCAGTTTCTCATGTGTGATATCACTTGAGCCTCAAGGTAAACAAATCAAATTTTATCTAGTTTTCTCTCCCCC
Organism: Lipotes vexillifer; assembly: GCF_000442215.2. Lineage (NCBI taxonomy): Eukaryota > Metazoa > Chordata > Mammalia > Artiodactyla > Lipotidae > Lipotes > Lipotes vexillifer. The sequence goes on from NW_006783631.1 coordinate 605,714, forward strand.
CCTTTCCCTCTCTTTCTTCTTTTCTCCTTCCTTTCTCTCTCTCTTTCCTCCCTCCCTCCTTCCTTCCTCCCCCACCTCCCTCTCTTTCTTTCTTTGTTCAAAGCAACAAAGATGCATAGTGTAAAGCAGTTTGCCCACAGTCAAGTGAGAAATCCTAGCTTCCACTGCTGTCTTCCCCATCCTTTTCCTTCTCTCCTCCAATTGGTTAACCTTTTAATTCATTTTTGCTTATATATCTAGTTTAGTTTGTTTTTAGTGTAAGCAAATATATGTGTGTAATCCTCCCATCTATCCATGTCCTCACTTCTTTACACGAAACGTAGCACTCTAAACATGGTTCTGCATTTCGGTTTTGCTTGTTTCTTTAATACTTAACTATGTATCCTCCAGATCACTGCATAGCAAAATACAAAAAAATTAAAAATAGAACTATCATATGATCCAGAAATCCCACTTTGGGGTATATATCCAAAGGAAACAAAATCAGTGTCTTGAAGCAATACCTGGGCTCCCATATTCATCCACAGTAGCCAAGATATGGAAACAACATGTCCAACGCCTGTCAATAAATGAATGGATAAAGAAAATGTGGTACACATATACAATAGAATATGATTCACCTGCCATTTGCAACAACATGGATGGACCCAGAAGATGTTATGTCAAGTGAAATAAGAAAGACAAATACTGTGTTATCACACTTGTATGGGGAGTCTAAAAACACTGTACTCATAGAACTAGAGAGTTGAATGGTGATTACTAGGGGACGAGGATGGAGGATATAGGGAGATGTTCACCGATACAAACTCAGTTATAAGATGAATAAGTTTTATGGATTTAACATACAGCATGGTAATTATAGCTAATAATACTACATGGTATATTTGGAATTTTCTAAAGGAGTAGATCTTAATTGTTCTCACCACACACACACACACACACACACACACACACAAATGGTAGCTGTGTGAAGTGATAGATTTATTAATTAACTTGATTGTGGCAATTAGTTTATGATATATTAAATCATCACGTTATAAACCTTAAAAATTATGTTGTACAACATAAATATATACAATTTGTATTTGTTAATCATATCTCAGTGAAGCTTGGGGGAATTTTTTTTGAATACACTGTCTTGACTACTAGTGCTTTACGGTAAATATTGGAACCAGTAGTGGTTGCTTTTCAAACTCTGCTTTTTTAAAGATCACTTCAGCTATTCTTGATAATTTACATTTTCATAAAATTTTTGAATCACTTCTCAAAAACTAAAAAAAAAATCTATTTGAATTTTTATTTTGTTTGCATTAAACTTAAAGATCAATTTGAGGGAATTGACATCCTGAGTATTGAGTTTTCCAGCCTATGAACATGATATATCTCTTTCTTTTGTTTATCTTTAATCTTTCAGCAATTTTCTGTAGATTTCAGTGTACAGATCTTGCACGTCTTTTGTTTAATTTACTCATATATATTATTTTTGATGCTCTTGTAAACAGAATTATTTTTTAATTTTAGTTTTATGCTACTAGTATATAAAACTAGATTTTTTACTTTAACCTTATATCCACTGACCTTGCTAAGTTTACTGTCAAAGTTGTTTTGCAGATTCCTGAGGATTTTCTATGTAAATAATCATGTCATCTGAAAAAGGAAATTTACTTCTTTCTTTGTTATGACTTTTTCCCCTTGCTTCATTGCAATGGCTAGAATTTTTAACATAATAATGAACAGAAATTTCAAGAATAGACATCCATGCCTTGTTCCTGATCTGAGAAAAGTCTTTAGCATTTTATTATTAAATATGATTTTAGCAGTAGAGATATTCTTTTATAGATGCTATTTATCAGCTTGAAGATGTTTTCTATTATTTATAGTTTGCTGAAAGTTTTCATCATGATGTTAAATGTTTTCAAATGTTTCTTCTACACCTTTTGAAAGATCATATGGATATTCTTTGTTTTATAAATATGATGGATTACAATGATTAATTTTTAGATATTAAATCAATCTTGCATTCTTGAGAAAATTTTCCAGGAATGATTTTTTAATAATCTGTTAAGAATATTTATGTACATGTTCATGTGCACTATTAGTTTGTGTTTGTGCATGCTATTGCTTTTCGTTTGTTGTTATGTCTCTGTTTTTTGTAACTAGATAATGTCAAAGTCACAAAATGAGTTAAGAAGTGTTCTCTATTTTATGCAAGAGTTTGTGTATAATTGATTTATTTCTTTCTTAAATGTTTGGCAGAATTTACCCAGAAAGCCCTCTGAACCTGTAATTTTTCTTTTAAGAAGGTGTTTAACTAATAAAAAGTTCAACTTATGTAATTAATATAGGACTATCCAGGTTATCTGTGTTTTCTTGAGTGGGCTTTCACAGTGCTTATCTTTAAAGAAATTTTTCATTACATCTGTAATGTCATTTTTTTGGCAGAAAGCTGTTTGTAATATAACCTCATTATTTTTTTTTAATATCTGAAGGACCTTTCATTTCTGATACTGGTGATTTATAGCTTCTCTATTATTTGTTGAATATTTTGATCTTAATTTTTTTCAATGAACAAGCTTTGGCATTAATTATTTTCTATACTGTTTGCATCTTTTCTATTTTGTTAACTTTTCTTTTAGCATTAATATTTCCTTTCTCTATTTACTTTGTGTTTACATTGATCTTTTTCTATACCCTTTAGATGGCATTTAAAACTAGAAATTACCCCCAAGTTCCCTCAGGCTCAGTCCATTTATTTTAATCTTTTTTTTTCCCCTCTCATATTTTGACTTAATGAAATCTATTGGGAGGTCTTCAAGTGCACTGGCCCTTTTCTCTATCATCTTTTTCTACTGTTAAGCTCATCTAGTGACTTTATTTCGGATGTTTATTTCAATTCTAACATTTCCTTTTATTTCTTTTTGGTGTTGTCTAATCTTTGTTGAAGTTTACTATTTTCATTCATTATGAAGACATATTCATTTACCTTACACAATATAATAGCTGCTTAGCATCCCCATCTGATAATTCTAACCTCTGAGCCATCTGGTTGTCATCTGTTGATGATCTTTTACCTTAGAATTGAGTCACATGCTTGACCTTCATATACCTAATCATTTTGGATTGTATCCTGGACATCGTGAGTGTTATGCTGTATAGACTCTGGATTCCATTTTATTTTTTCCCAAAGATTGTCTATATTTTTTATTTTAGCAGGCAATTTACTTGTTAAGACCCAAATTGCAGATCCTCACACCTGAAGTGTGTAATGACTCACATTTTCCTTGTTTGGTAATTCTTATTTGTAAGTTGCTTTAATTCTGCTCACCACCTCCACTCCCCAGGAGTGATTCAGTGATCAACCAGAAACGTGGGTGGAGTTTGTGTATGAATTAAGCTTGCTCCAGCTTGCTCCTTACACTTCGGCAACCCTTGTTACCCCGGAGTTTCTTCTCCTCGTTCCTCTGTACAGAAATCATTTTAGCTTATCTTCACTGAAACTGCATCTACTCTAAGGGTAAAAAGCACCAATAAAATGGGGATCTACTATATGCTGGTCACTTTCTCCAAGTTTTAACTTCTGTATTAGAAACTCCCTGTTTTGTTCAGCTTCCAAAGCTCTCATCTAGTTGCTTTTTGTATTTTATCCAGAATTTAAAGCTCTTATTTATGTGAGAGAAGGTTTGTTAGGAGCTCATTTCTCCAACTCAAAAGTATAAACTTCATATTCAATAAATTTTAATAACTAAAAGAATAATGAAATAAAATTTCCCTCAAATGAAAGATACATATTTTAATACATTTTGTCAGATTCATTAACATATAGTTTGAAAAAGAACAATAACAATGGTGATTTTCTGAAATTTGTATTTATATATGAATCCTATTAAATGTGTTAGTTGATTTCAATGTATGTGTTGAAATGCACAGGACTAAAGTGTTCAATCTATTCTTGCATATCATTGGTGAAATGATTTCTGCTTGATTGCCTCTAAAGCATGGTTCATTCACATTTAATTAGCATAATAATAGGCCACTTATAACATTAATCCACAAAGCTGAATTTATAATTGTAAGAGGTGGCAACTTTGAAATTGGCATTTCTTTTATATCAATGAGATTGCAGCTTCAGATGAAGGGCAAATGGCATATTATACTAAATAAAAGTTTACTTATGAGAAAACTTCAGTTGAATATTCCTGTTTGATTAATAATCTATAAGCAGATACCATCTAATTTCAATTTACACGAAAGCATAACTGCTGTTGAAAAACTGCTACAATTTAACAGTAACATCAATCCGAGTCTCTTTCCCCAATTTTTTTGTGTATAGGAAAAGCTAGTAGTCACTTGGATGTAAACTGGCCTTTCTAGAATTAATGCCTAGGGAATACAAAAACAATAAAGTTTTATTTTAAGCCATTCTATTTCATGCTCATTCACTTATTTATCTTGTAAATGTCCTTTTTTGGTGCTTATGAGACTGGAATATTTTTCAATTTGTCCCAGTTGCCTACTCTTGAAAGAGAAGAACATTCATTCATTCAAACTCTTTGAGCTGATATTCATAGGAATTGTTGTAGTTTGCCAGAGACCCTCTAAACCTGCTGACTAGAATTGAACACAGAACTTATTCACATAAAATACGATATGTTTCACTTCCATCATTATCTGGACTTCAAAATGATATTAACTTATTGTAAGATTTAATTAGTTTTAGGTTTGTTTTTGGTTTTGTTTTTGTTTTATTTTAGCAGCCTTGCTCTTGTAACAGCAGAAATACAAACTACAAACACCAACTTCCCAAGTATAAATTGATGACTAAAGGCTAAAGCTTTTCCACATTAAATGCTATTAAGTCTGATATATGTAATACAAATACCTGAAATCTGTAATGCAGATAAATAACTTGTGTATTCCTATTAAAATATATTTTATATGTATATATATATATATATACCATTTGGCAGTTCTATTTCATTAAATAGGAATCTTTCCAGACAAAAGAAAGAATTATTATTTGGGTTAATGAGCATTACACACGGAGATAGAAAGTCTTATTCTTTACTAGTTGAACAACACTAATTGTATAACTTCGAAACCGGGTCCGCCTAAAACTGAGTTCCTTTGCAGAATTTATGATTAATCTCTATATCCAAAATTTTATTCCCTTTCTTGTCCCACCCTTATTGTCCTCAGGATTGAGGAGTATCCAAGAAAAGGAGGGGGGGCAAGAAGTAGGACCTTGTCAGGCCCTCCAAGGTAAAAATGATCATCTGTGTCTCCTGTTTCTTGTTTGTAGAAAAAAGGTTTTAGTCTCCTAGGCCTTCTCCAAGTTCCAAAGCACAGATTCAAGCAGCTAATATTTAGAACTGAAGAGTAACAGGACTCCTAGTTCCTCCTGAAGGTCATAAATAACAATCTGGTGCATGTATTTGAGTTATTCTGCAGAAACTACGACCCCCAACCAGTAGAGGATGCTAACTACATGATGACCACAAGCATGTAAACCCAGACTGGTTGGAACCAGAAGGTTGATGATTGAAATTCCCAAAACATCACCCTGTCATCTCACCACCAATCAATCGGAAGAAGGTCCATGAGCTGAACAGGCACCCTACAACCCTCTCTCCTAACACTGTTGTTAAACACCCTTGCCTTATAAGCCATCAAAGAGCTTGGGTCTTTTGAGCATGAGCTGCCCATTCTCCTTGCTTGGTGCCCTGCAAATAAAGATTGTACTTTACTTCACCACAACCCAATGTCAGCAGATTGGCTTTGCTGCAAGCTGGGTGAGCAGACCCAGGTTTAGTTTGGTAACAACTTTAGGCAAATCATTTGACCTCCCAAGATCTCTGTTTCTTTAACTGTGAAATTAGATATATTTTGTATTAAATCATCTTTTAGTTTTGTTTTTCCCCCAAATTAACATTTCTATGAGTAACAACCCTGAATGCACCAGGAATTTAACAGTCTTTAGGTAAAAGTCTGTTTGTCAAAAGGATAGGAGGCTCAAAGCAATGTTGTTTCTCATAATCTTACTCACTGTGTACTTTTTGAGGACTCATAGATCTATTAGACATGGTCTCTGTCTGAAGGAGCTGCCTATGTTATGGAACAACAGGGTTATACATAAGAAAACATAACGAATGTTTCAAAAAGGCTACAGAAATGTATATTTCCAAAGTCACTGTATGTTTTAAACACAGAATCTTATACAGACCTTTTAATCAGACTTACATGACATTGAATAGTTAATTTCAACCCCTTATTTTCTGTTTATCTTTACTTCTGTGTCCAGTGAAAGAGATTATCTCATTCAATATTTAAAAGCATCTCTTCAAAAATACTTTCTGTATTTTGAGCCATATAAATTTTGCTTTTATTTTTTCTTTCTACTTTTTCATGTGATGTTGCAGATCTTGTGAGACTGGGATTTTTATGAAAGAAAAGGGAGGTCTTCCTTGCAGGCAAATGATCTATGTGAGAAAAAAAAGCATGTGTTTGCAAGGTGACAGCTCTTTGAGGGGGTCACTCACTGAGCAGCCAGGGTCCACACAGATCATATAACAATGGCTGTGGGGAAGTCAGAGCTTTGCATATTGCTTTAATTGTATCTGCCAGGGATTCATTCAGTGCTCTGGAAAAGCCACTTAGTCACTGGCTATTTTAAATAATAGTGCAATGAATACACCTATACATAAATTTTTATTTATGTCTCTTCTTATTTCCTTGAAGTAATTTCTGTGAAGTATAATTATTAATAAAAAAGCTTAAATGTAAGTAATTTAAGAGAAATGATTACTATTAAGATATTAAGATTCTTTTTTTTTTTTTTTTTTTTT
>NW_006783631.1:612567-614660 GCF_000442215.2 Lipotes vexillifer
GGCTCCAGACACGCAGGCTCAGCGGCCATGGCTCACGGGCCCAGCCGCTCCGCGGCATGTGGGATCTTCCTGGACCGGGACACGAACCCAAGTCCCACACGTCGGCAGGTGGACTCTCAACCACTGCGCCACCAGGGAAGCCCAAGATTCTTGATATACATTGATATATTATCCCCCAGAAAGTTGGTACATTGTCTATTTTACCTGGAACGTTTTTTGTTTGTTTTGTTTTGTTTTGTTTTGTTTTGTTTTGTTTTTATTGAAATATAGTTGATTTACAATGTTTTGATTATCTGGAATGTTTGAGTCATATCTGCTTTCATCCCTTTCAACATTCTAGATGTTATCACTTAAGAAATAAAAAAATCCATATATAAATTTTCCCGGACTGCCCTAGTGGCACAGTGGTTAAGAATATGCCTGCCAATGCAGGGGACATGGGTTCGAGCCCTGGTCCGGGAAGATCCCACATGCTGTGGAGCAACTAAGCCCGTGTGCCACAACTACTGAGCCTGTGCTCTAATGCCTGTGAGCCACAACTACTGAGCCCATGTGCCACAACTACTGAAGCCCACACACCTACAGCCCATGCTCCGCAACAAGAGAAGCCACCACAGTGAGAAGCCTGCACACTGCAACAAAGAGTAGCCCCCACTCACTGCAACTAGAGAAAGCCCGCGCGCAGCAACGAAGACCCAGCACAGCCATAAATTAATTAATTAATTAAAAAAATTTTCCCATGTGATAATTGAATATACTCTATGGGAAAATAAAAGACTAGATTTGCATTAAAATTTCCTGGTCAAAATACAGCCTATCATTTTCTTATACTTTCTTTGGTTGGTGACAAAGGTACCATATTGTCTGTGAGTTGTGATTTGGAAAAGGCAAAAAAAGGAGTCCAGTCTCAACTCTGAGAGTGGCAGTGACCAGGAAAACAGAACAGATCTATTTTCTCAGCTTTCTCTGCTCTCCCCAGTGTTTGAAGAAGCAGGTAAGCTGGGGTGTAGGCTCATGCTCCTGTGTAGCATTTGGGCATAACAAAGCTCAGCTGGAAGAACTTGACCTCCCTTCAGCTCTGTTTTTCTTTGGTTTCCTGACAACTATTACCATGTCTGCCAAGCAGCAGAGAAAAGGAGAAAGAGGCATCAGTCCTGCTATGTGCAATGCTGGAATATTTTTAAAGTTGCACTTTGTGCAGAATAAATCTCAGCCATTTCAGAGCAGTGATATTTCTTTATCAGAATTTGGTCTATGAACCAATTCTTTCCACTGTCCAAGAAGTGCGATAAACACAAGGTTGATTTTTTTCTGAAAGATAAAGTATTTATGAAGTGATTTTTTTTTTTTTAAATCAGTAGGTAGGCACTTACTAAGCAACACTCTTTTCAGACTATGCTTGGTGCAGACTGTCTATGCAAACTTAAACTAAGGTAAACACCTAGGACTTTACTTCTTAAGAAAGACATAAGGTGCGATAGCAACTGAATGCTGAATAAGAACATGCATTTATAAAGACTTGGTTAACAAAAGCAAAGAGGGAAATGTATCTTAGGTTGTTGGAGGAAACACCAAGAAAGAGACAAGCCACAATTTGAATAAACCTTCCTTCAAGCTATTTTATTTGACAATAGCAGCTTTAGAAACAGTGCAATCTTTCAGGATATAGAGATGCCCTTTCAAACACATTGATATTGTGTGACAAGACTGCTTCTTTTTGTGAAATGGGCTGAGGACAGCTGATTGTCAAGATTGTCCTCCTGAGAGGTTAGCCTGGGACCCTATTTTCAGATTTGTCAACTTTCTAGTCTTCCCTATATATCTCTCAGAAACTTCAGTCTCCTGGCATCCATCTTAAAACCATATAACTTATATAAGGAGTTATTTAACTTCTGATTTAAAAATCAGCCTACCTAAGTGTAATCCTCATACCTTTCATTTGTTTTCTGACCCCAGAGGAACTCTCTCAGCCTAGACTACTCACCCACTCATTGCAACGAAACAACACTCTCTGAGCCTGAACTGGTCACCCACAGTTGTTCTGTTCTGTCAAGGTAATTGCTTTCATGATTCACAACCACTGTCTCTTTCCC
>NW_006783631.1:614670-688926 GCF_000442215.2 Lipotes vexillifer
CACTCAGATTTATCCTACCTCCTTCACCTTGAATACCATCACCTAAGTCCAAGCCTGTTTCATATCATGACCCTACATCTACAAGAATCTCTTAACTATTATCTCACTTTCTTCCAATGTGCCAATAGCAATATTATTGCCCATTATACTTTTTCATTAGGTCATTTATTTTTTGAAAACATTAAGTAACTGTTGCAGGAAAGGGGACCCCTTCCAGGACCCGAGAGTGGGCTCTTGTCTAATACTTGGAAATGAATTGTCCTAGGAGACACATGTACTGACAAAGCAAAAGACTTTATTGGGAAGGGGCACCCAGGCAAAGAGCAGCAGGGTAAGGGAACCCAGGAGAACTGCTCTGCCACATGGCTCGCAGTCTTGGGTTTTATGGTAATGGGGTTGGTGTCTGGGTTGTCTCTGGCCAATCACTCTGACTCAGGGTCCTTCCTGGTGGCGTGTGCATCACTCAGCCAAGATGGATTCCAGCGAGAAGGATTCTGGGAGGTTGGTAAGACATATGGACTGGTGTTTCCTCTCTCTTTTTGACCTTTCCCGAATTCTTCTGGTTCGGACCTCCTGTTGTAACATAACTCATGCAAGTGGTTACTATGGTGCCTGGCCAGGGCAGGTGGTTTCGGTCATTGGTTCCCTTAGCATAACCACATTGTCAAAACCCCTTTATGAGACTGTTAAGATCATTCATATCTGAAAGTTTCCAATTTCATCTCTCATTCTTTTTTTCTATATATATCTTTATTGGCTTATAATTGCTTTACAATGTTGTGTTAGTTTCTACCGTATAACAGTGAATCAGCTATACATATACATATATCCCCTCCCTCATCTCTCATTCTGATCACAAAAATTGGGGGAAACATTTATTATGCAGTGAATTATGCTATTTTTTCTTGCACTTTATTCTAATCATTCCAATGCTTTTTGTAATTTAATAAATGACTTCATAGCCCACTACTAGTTTTTTATAACTTATTGCTCAAAGATGAATTCTATAAAGGTTTCCATGATCTTACAACAGAGTATGAGGATGAGTAGATGATAATGTGACAGAGAAAATTAATCATCAGTATTCACCTGCTTTACAGGACTGGGTCGTGGCTATACTTTTGGAAACTAAAGGAATTTTGAGATTGTATTCTTGGGCAGATGATAATAACAGGCATTTATTGGGTGTAATCTGGGTCTGAGACACCACATATGTTATGTCATTAAATCTGATAAGAAACATACTACTTACATTATTTCCCCAATTTTGAAGTTGGGAAGACTATGAGTTAGAGACTATGTACTGTCAACTAAAAATATTCACCACCTAAAAGTGGAGAGTTATGTTTTATTCGGTGGACATACTGAGGACTTCAAACCCGGGAGGCAGCGTCTCAAGTAACACTGAGAAAACTGCTCTGAGGAGGTGACGGAGGAGCTAGGATATGTAGGAGTTTTGCAGCAAAAGGCAGGCAGTAGGAACAAAAGATTGCTGTTAATAAAAGAAAACTGTATATCTCAAGTTAAGGAATTTAGTGCTTTTCTATGTACAGGGAGATGCCAGAGTCTGGGCTGACTGAAATCGTTCCTTTGATATGCCCCTCAGCTATCTGGGGCCAGTATCCTGTGTTTTCACATCCTGAGTTCCCTCAGAGCTCACCAGCTCACTGTCTGGTGGCTGCAACCACTGTTGACTGTGACATCCTTTGTTTACTGATATGGAAGGCAATATTTTATTTCTCGGTATCATAATTTTTCTAAGATGACACAATTTGTGAGCTAGGGGGTCACAAATTTAAACTTTTCTATCACCCTATGCTATCTCCCTAAATGTTGAAGATAAACATTTTAAATACTGCCCTTGCTTCTCTAATAAACTCAATTTCTACTTCCTAATCTGTCCAAATTCTCATTAACTCCCAATTCCTAGGATCTAAGACATTTCTACTTTTGTCTCAATATAGCGTTTAACTGTATAGTGTATATTTCAGTATTTATAAACTTATTAAGACATGGAAATAGAATCTATTAGCACCTGGATAATTTTCTGTTGAACTTCTTCTGTAATGTTTCCAAACCAGAAAGGATCAGTGGTCTTTCTTGCATTTAAATTTTGTAATCTGAGAGAAAAAACAAAGATGGAGGAAGAAGTAGGAGGGGGAAAAACAAGAGGAAGAAAGGAGGGAAGAAAGAGAAAAGAAGGCAGTGAGGAAAAAAAGAAGAACGAAACATGTTTTAATGTCAGCACACAAGTAAAATCTTGGACTCTCCAATATTAACATTATTCCACTCTCAAATAGCCAGAGGTAAGCATGCTGAGTCCTGACAAGTTGTGTAAGGTATTGGTGAAAGTAGACAAACAAACCAGTAAACAACAACAAAGCTGCACACAGTGTTAGCGACTCCAAGCTCACTCTGCTTGTTGCACGACAGGCCAATAAATCAGTGATGAGGTGGTGAGGCAAGGAATACGACTTTATTTGTAAAGCTGGACAGCCGAGAAGATGGCAGACTAGCGTCCTAGAATACCATTTTATCAGGGTCAGGATGCTAGTTTCTTTTATAGAACAGAGAGAGGGAAGAGGTGAGGAAGTAAAGTAAAAAGGCCATAAGTCCTACAAAACATCTCCTGGTTTTGGCCAGCCTCAGGGAGGGAACGTGTTTATTTCTTCTTTTCTGCAACCATTCACAGGTGGGCAGGATCAGGGTGTTTCCCTGTGAGCTGAACAAAGGCACTTTAGTTTAACATTAAGGCATAGGGGCAGGGTTCCCCAAGGCAGGCCATTATGTATGCCTATAGCTATAGACAGAACAAAAGCAATGGAAAGCAAAGGTTAAAGTAAAAGAAACAGATCTAACATGGTCAGATTTTGTTCTTCCCTGTTACAATAGCATCCTCTCTCACATGCTCCATACTCCCAGAAAAAGGTCCCACATTTCATTTATTTTCTGAATATCTAAATATAAACTGAAGTTGGCATAAATGTAATTGAAAATTATGGAAAAATACCTAATTTGGGATTTATCATTTTCTAAACATTTTTCTTGCCAAGAATCTTCTTAAATGTTATTAGAATTTATAATAGATTTGTGTCTCTCACCTGTGTCTGGGTCTTTCTCTTAATATTCTTTGCTTGTAGAAAATAGGTTGTATATTACTTGATTCTGGTAATTGTGTCTCTGAAGTCCTACAAAATCCAGTGACTTAATCACACCACGTAGTAATTGAATAACCTTCCAAATTGTGAGTTAAGCTTTTTGTTTTAACCAAGAGCCTCAAACTCCAGTTTTCTTAGTTTCCTTTTATTTAACTTTTAGGTAAGTATTTTCTAAATTTTGCATGATTTCTATCTTTTTTCATATCATGATTCTGTTCATACTAAGGATAAATGTATTCTCCTTTCAAATTTAAGTGATGTACTTGGCATTTTCCTTAGTTTTCATTTTCCTCAGTATAGAGTAAACTGAAGACGAGAGAAATGTTGAGTGAAGAGGGAGAGAAAGCCAACAGATGAGCAAAGGTTTTACCAACTGTCAAATAATGACATTGTCCAGCCAAGAATATTCCCATCTTGTGATCAAAGGAACTAAAATTCACTAAAGTAAATCATTTCAAAAACAGAAAGATTTGCCTTGCATTTTAAACTCAAATTAAATCAACATTTATGGAGTACCTACTATGTGATAGGACCATCTTCTCTTTCATCCTCCCAACTATTCTCTGTATGGCAATTAGTATGTGTACTATGCAGAATCAGCAACTAAGCTCTGAAGGTTAGGTATCTGAGGAGAAGTCACACAGAGATTCAAACCCAAATCTCATGATTTAAAAGTTCAATGCCTTTGTTTTTTTTAATATATATATCTTTAGATGATGTTGCACCTGTCAGATTCATGGCGTATAGAGTTGGCAATGTGAAGAGCTCTAGCTAAAATTTAAATTGACATACAAGTTAATACACATGATTCTTAATGAAAAATTTTATTAGGCATTTTAATTAACATACATCTATTGATATTAGCTCACAAAATTAAATTTTTATTGTCTAAGAAATAATTGTTCAATAAGGGTATTTTTAAGCATTAGTAACAATTTGAGATGCAATCTTAATTCCTGAAAGAAAAGTACTTTTTAATATTCTACAGGGGAAACTCAAACATTAGACATTTATTTCTCAGTGTGTACTTTCACACATTTTTTTAAATTTATGATAACTGCAAAGAAAATAATATAATTAAAGAAGTTTTTATCAAGCATTTTATTTTAGCTAAAGGAGTAGATTAAAAGTGGAAGTGTAAGTCTAGAAGACAAAACCAGGCTAAACCAAATAGCACTACTCATAAGTCAAATGTGTTCTTTTCTTTTCTTGTCTACTTCATCCTGTGTAACCTGTCACTGGGTACTGATTAATTTCGTTTGAATTGTTTCTCTCACTTTCCTCTTGAGAGCTGGATTGTTAGATCTGGCAGCAGATCACAGCTACTCAAACACTTGTTTGATGGACTCTCAACCTGATAGTGGAGACTTTGAGTTCAAATGAGCCTAGGACTTCTGAAGGAATATCCTCAAGCAGTGAGGGAAGAAGGTTCATCACTGTTCATTGGACTCAATCCTGCTGTAAAGATATCACAAAAGTCAAAGTTAAAAACACAGGATGTGAATGCCGGTGTTGATTTCCTGGGCTGGGCCTCAAGGAGGTTTCTGCTTGCCCAGTAAGAGGCTGATGTAAGTGCTCCTGCCATAGAAATAGGGCCTGTGTACCTTTTTTTTTTTTTTTTTGCAATCCGCGGGCCTCTCACTGTTGTGGCCTCTCCCGTTGCGGAGCACAGGCTCCAGACACGCAGGCCCAGCGGCCATGGCTCACGGGCCCAGCCGCCTCGCGGCACGCGGGATCCTCCCAGACTGGGCCACGAACCCACGCCCCCTGCATCGGCAGGCGGACTCCCAACCACTGTGCCACCAGGGAAGCCCTGTAGCTATTTTTTTAAGTTCATAAAAACTCATGTCCTCTACCACTTTAGGAGATAAGTGATGAGTAGCATATCAGGCAAAAAGAAGAGAAAGAAAGCTTATAATTTTCCTTTTCTGCCTCAGTTAGAACTGTTCAAATGCAGTCCAGCCCTTGACCAGCTCAGGTTGGGATGGCTCTTGAGTAGTCTGTGACTCCTCTGTCTAAAATTGGGGAGAAAGGAGTTCTAAGAAGGAAAACCAGAGGTTCACAGAAAATTAAAAAACAACAACAAAGCTAAAGTCTAAAGTTGATTAATGAAGTTATATTAGCCCAGATGGGTACTCATGGCTTTGCCCTGATCTCTTCCACCATCATGTCAACGACTTGAATACTAAGGTCAGAGAAGGTATAGTGTATGCAGGTGTGGTAGACTTGGGCATTATACTCGAAAAGAAAAATGATACAAATTAATTCAAATATATTTCAATAGTGTAAGAAATTAGGTGTTTCTTGACAACAGGAAATTTAATGTTAATAGGTACAAAAATTCACATTTAGTAAAAATAAATGAAAGCAAACATATTTACACAAATATACAGAGAGAGATTCTATTTAATGACTATATGAAAAAATATACATGAGAATTTTAGTTGAGTACCTTTAGCACAACATGAGTCAATAGCATGTTGTGGCTGTTAGAAACATTCTCAAATCATTTTCAGTAGCATGTTTAGAAGCAATGTGCAAAAATAAAAGCAGTTAATCCTTCCATTGTATTGTCCCTTTCGTTTGTCCTTTAGTATTTGTTATAACCTAATATTATCAATTCATTTTTTTACATGTTTAAGGTGTATCTTTTTCACTAGATTGTTAGTTCCACATCACACCTGTTTATGGCACATGGCCCAACATATATATTCAGTGTCTCATATATGGTAAATGAGGACACTTTAGTGGGTGGAATATAGAAAAGTTGGGTCCTGGGTAGGTATATCTTATATTGCAACCCAGGAATCAGGCTCAGACTCAAAATGTAGAAATCATGGAGAGATTAATTTAAATTCAAAAGCAATATATTTTATTTTAACTATTCTAAAACTTAGAGATATTCCAAAATGGAGTAGCCTAGACTTCTAATTAAAGATGGTAGAATAAAAACACAGTTGTGTATCTGGCCTTGGAGATGCCAAGTCAGCTGAAGGAACAAGTGCTTATTAAACAGCAGAAAGTGATACTTAGTCTATCTCCTGAATGATGACACATCTCCCACTCCTCTCCCCAGCTGAAACTCTGGGGAGAGGCAAAAACTCTGCCTGCTAACTGTACTGTCTCATAAAACAATTTGGAAGACTCTCATCTCAAAGTGGAGAAGTCTAAGAGAAAAGATGCACAGATATTGCCACATAGTTTGTCGCATATAAAATGACTGTGTCTGGTCACTCTACAGTAAGAATCACCATTCATCAAACTGTGTCTGTGATAAGAATTTCCAATCATCCTTTAGTGTCTTTTTACTAAATGTGAATGATTCTGTGGTGATCAGATAACGTGGTAAGCTTCTACCATGAAAGAAACAATAATAAGCAAACTAGAGTTATAAAACGTGAAAGTAATGGAGACATTGTGGGAAGCAGAAAAAATGAAAAACTATCATTAATATCTGCAGAAAAATTTTCTAAAATTTTTTGTTAATGGGAAGATGCGGTGTTAAAGAACATTTGGAAAAGGAAAAACAAGTGTTGGAAATTTAAAAGAAAATGGATACAGTATTTAAAAAAGTAATACAAATTTTATTAAAGTTAAAGATGTTGAAAAATAATGTATATTATAATATATATAATATAAAAGGGAAAATTAAAACACATAGAAGACCAATCCATAAAGGTCAGTATGAATTCCAGAAAGAGAGAAGAGAAAAAATGAAAAAGAAACTATTTTCAAAATAATTGTAAAACTTTTCTACATTTTAAAGATATGTATTTCTAGCCTGAGTACCAGTAACAATGGATGGGGTTAAAAAGATTCAGACAAAGGCACATAATTATGAAATTATGGAATGTAGAAGAAAAAGAGAAGACCCTAAAGTTTTACAGAGGAGAAAATAGATTTGGCAATACAGAGGATGAAATATCAGAAAGATTCTTCTCAGGGGCAAAATTACATGATAGAAGACATTGGGAAGTACTGAATGCCTTCAAAATACTGAGGGAAAATTATTCCCAAGTTGGAGCTTCATACCTATTCAGTAGAGCATGATGTTAGAATGAAGGCATTTTCAGATCTACAAAGCTCAAAAAACAATGAATTTCTCAGGAAACTACTAGACAATATGTTTCAGAAAAAAAAAATGAAAATCACAAAGAAAGAAGGCATGAGATTGGTTTTCAGGAGTCATAGGATCTCTCATGGGAGACATGAAAAGTGAATTATCCAGGTGGTAGTGAAAAGGTACCCCAGGATGCCATTTTAAAATCAAGAGAATGGTAAGCTCTCACACAATGAGTCCAAGTTGAAAATAAGTAAAAATAAATAAAAGCAAACACTCTGGTAGAATACTAGAGCCTATTGTGTGGAATATTTACTATCTATTTGGAGAGTTTTGAGATAATTTAGTTTTTGTTACACAGAATACTTTAAAGAATGTTTTTTTTTTTTTTTTTTTAATCAGGGGTGATATTATTTATTTATTTATTCATTCATGGCTGTGTTGGGTCTTCGTTTCTGTGCGAGGGCTTTCTCTAGTTGTGGCAAGGGGGGCCACGCTTCATTGCGGTGCGCGGGCCTTTCACTATAGCGGCCTCTCTTGTTGCGGAGCACAGGCTCCAGACGCGCAGGCTCAGTAATTGTGGCTCACGGGCCCAGTTGCTCCGCGGCATGTGGGATCCTCCCAGACCAGGGCGCGAACCCGCGTCCCCTGCATTGGCAGGCAGACTCCCAACCACTGCGCCACCAGGGAAGCCCTAAAGAATGTTTTAAAGAATGAATTATTTACTTTAGTGAAACCAAAATTGTTTTGAGTAAAAAAAATGTAGTTAATGGCTCAGCTCTGGAGAATATTGATGCTGTCATTAATAGTGAAATTACTGAATATTTACTTATTAAAATGATAATATACCTATATTGGATGGAGAGATGGATGGATAGGGAATAATAAGTGGTTCATAGTGAGGTTGAGGGTGAATATATGAGAGCTACATCCTCGTCTTCTTTAGTGGGAAGTCAATAGAGAATAATTACTTTTTTTTTTAATCAAGAAAATGCTGTGTATTAGCCATCAATTGCTGCAAAGCCAATTATCCACCAATTTAGTAACTTAAACATTAAAGAGTTACTATCTCACCTAGTTTCTGTGGATCAGGAATATGGGGGTAGATTAACTGTGTGGATCTCTAATAAGGTTAGAGTTAAGATGTTAGTCAGGGCTGCAGTCATCAAGGCTTGACTGGTGCTCAAGACTCTGCTTCCAAAATGATTCACTCCCATGGATGTCAGGTAGACCACTGGTGGGAGGTTTTCCCACATGGGCCTCTCTCATAGGGCTGTTTAAGGCTCAGGAATGGCAGCTGCCTTTCCCCAGAGTGAGTGCTTCAAGATAGAGCCTGCAGTAGAGGAAATGTCTTCTATGAATAGTCTCTTCAGTCACAAATTATTTCCACAATATGCTGTTAGTTACTGAGATCAACTCCAAATTCATGGTTGGAGAGGACTTGATGTAAGAATACCAGGAGAGAAGCTCTTGGGGGCCATCTTGGAGGCCAGCTACAAGCAGTATAAGTGTGTCTGTGTGTGTGTGTGTGTGTGTGTGTGTGTGTGTGTGTGTGTTCAAGATGAGGTAAATTGTAGAACCAATCCCAACACAGCTAACTAAGAGCTACATGGGCAGAGACCCCAGTATGAAAAATAGTGAATTTTGTAATTACCCATGTAAATAAAACAACACATCTTGTATCTTCTCTTCTTAAAATGCTTGTAAATATTCAGCAGCTTAATTATTGAAAGAGCTCTTCAGTTACCTGAGGATAAGCTATACACATCCTTTAAATTCTATCTGCTCCCCAGCATCACTACCCTGGTATAAGCAGGATATGTGTATTTGGAATTGGCTGATTTGTATTGTCTTTAAGAGAACTGCAAAACTGCATGTACTTTGTATGATGGTAGAAAAAAGCTTAAAAATTTTTTTTAAAAAAGAGAGAAAGAAAAAAAAAGGGAAACAATATTAGCCAAAATAAATATCTTTAGAAAGCATACTTCTTAATAGAACACTGATATTCCTAGGCATGTCAGTCAATTAATCCACCCACTTGATAGTAGTTGCAAATTAGTATCTTAAGACATAAGTCTTTTCCCCTACATATCTATATTATATCAGGTCAATGTAGCTTGCATTCTCACAGCAAAAAGGAAATAGAATTTTAATAAAAGCTGGATTGTGTGACTAATATTCTTGAATTTTAGTGCATAAAACGCCTTCATGCAGGAAATGAAAGAGAAAAAAAAATAACCAAGATCCTAACTTTTCAGTAGGGGAGTGAAATGTAAAATGATTTTATAAAATAGATCATTTTCAAATTAATGTAGAATACCAATTTGCTAATACTTATATGCTCGAGGGAAGAGCCTATTTTTCTCCTGCATAAATTATGTGGGAACACATTTCAAAAACTCAATCTTAATCTAAGCAATGAACATTTCAAAAGTAAATTAGTATCTTCCAGGAAATGAAATATAGCATGTTAGGGAGGCTACTCCAGTGCCACAGAAATTATGGTTTTCCCAACATTTCTGCGAGAAGCCTGATTCTGAAACTTTATTTTTCCTACTCTCCCAGCCTTGTTGATGACAGAATTTAGTGTTGATCTCAGGCTCTGAATACAAAGCTGACCTGTTTTTTCTTCTTCAAGTGAAACTCTTTTATAGCAATATGACTTTCTAACTTCTTCCAAAAAAAAATGTATGGTTTCAGATTTCTCTTATTTCATCTATTGTAGCTTACAGATATGAGAATATCTTCATATCATAAAATGATCGAATTTTAGAGCTTTGGAATGATGTTGCTGAAGCCATATCATAAAGGCAAAGGAAACAGCCCATAAAATGTTTTTAAAAAGCATTAATCTTGGAGTCAGCAGCCCTAACCCCTGTGTTAGCCTAGCTTTTTTTTAGTAGGGTTACCTTCAGTCAGTCACTTCATTTTCAGGAGTTTCTGGGTTGTTGTTGTTGTTTTTCTTTTATATCTGTAAGATGAGAGCACTGAACTTGATGGCCTCTAAGATCTCTCTGGGCTCTGATACTACTCAAGGTTGAATAGAGAATGAAGGTTTGAACCAAATCTAGACTATAAATATCTTGACTCTCAGTTTGGTATCTTCACAGATACTAGATTTATGGGGTTTTTTTCTTCTTTTTCCTTTGTTTCACTTGATAATTTTTATTTTAATATGGGAAGAACACAACGTGAGATCTACCCTCTTAAATGTTTAAGGGTACAATACGTTATTGTTGACTATAAGTAAAATGCTATACAGCAGATTTCTAAAACTTATTCATCTTTCTCATGCCCATTTCCCCCTCCCCCTATGAATCTGACTACCTTAGATGCTACACATAAGTGAAATCATGCATATTTGTCTTTCTGTGACAGGGCTTTTTCACTTGGCATACTGTCCTCAAGGTTCATTTACGCTGCCACATACTGCAGTTTTCTTCCTTTTTTAAGTCTGAAAAATATTCCACTGTAGGTATACTACATTTTCTTTTTTTTTTATTTGCCCATCAGTGGACATTTAGGTTTTCCACACCTTGGCTCTTGTGAACTATGAACGTGGGAGTGCAGATAGCTCTTTGAGATCCTGATTTCAATTATTTTAGACAAATATTCAGAAGTGGGATTGCTGGATCAAATGGTAGAGAAAATGTAACTATTCAGAAAACATTTCTAGGTATATGAGATATATTACAATATGGAAGGAAAACGATGCCCACTTGTGACACTTTTTTATGGCCCTAATCAGACAACTGTAGAAAAGTAGTGAAACATGCATCTGACCCAAATTTGTATTTTTATACCCCCATCAGCTTCTCCCTATGTCCTTGACTTCTTTTCAATATGATCAAATTAACATCTTCGTGAAACATAAAATATCCCAAACAGAATCTCATTTGCAAAAGTAAGACCCAGTATTAAAAACATTTGGTGATATTTGCCGTGATTTTTTCCCCTGGACCAAAGATGGAAAGCCATTCTGGAAATCAAGAGCATTTGCTTAGAATATACCAGTGCTTCAGCTTAGTGTGATGATTATTCTAATGAGTTTCTAGCTGGGAGTATTTGCAGGGTTATTTTACAAATATAGATTGACTAAACGACTTCCAGTCTCAAGTTATATATTTCTGTGAAATCCACTAGAAAATGCATTACAATTTCATAACTATAATTTCAGTTACTCATATCTTCCATATGTATCGTGAAGTAGAATGTATCTCTCTAGTTCCCACCAATAAGCTTCTCATATGCTGATATCTTCTGCCCAAATGTAGCAAGTGGGAAGTATGTGTTTTGCAGGCAGAAAGACCTGGGTTGTAATCTTATGTCTGCAATGCATAGTTATAGTGATCCTGGGAAAGTTACTTAATGTCTCTGAGCCTCAATTTCCTCCTTTGCAAAATGGGATTAATAGCACTTCTCTTATAAGGCTATGTATTGATATAATGATACATTCTAACTATATATATGAAATTATATGAAATTATAAAACAGAGATATTGATACACCTAACACTGTTAGATGCATTAAAAATGCTGAACACATGTATTTTTTTTACCCCTTTTATAACTTTCCATTTAATCACAATAACAGTATCACAACTGGTAATATTAGGAGGAATCTTACCACTAGGCAGGGCTGATAAATCAACTGTATAGAATGGGACATGAAACAAAGAATGTCGGGGCTACCCTGGTGGCGCAGTGGTTGAGAGTCCGCCTGCCAATGCAGGGGACACGGGTTCGTGCCCCGGTCCGGGAAGATCCCACATGCCGCGGAGCGGCTGGGCCCGTGAGCCATGGCTGCTGAGCCTGCGCGTCCGGAGCCTGTGCTGCGCAACGGGAGAGGCCACAACAGTGAGAGGCCCGCGTACGCAAAAAAAAACAAAACAAAACAAAACAAAAAACAAAGAATGTGTTTCTTTGTTTAATGATTGTAACTATGGCTGCTACATGACTTTCATACTTTGCTGCTGGGAGGATGCATATTTATCCAAGACCTCAAGGAATTACATTCTTAGAGTATTTAGTGCTTTGTTTCTGTGACTTGTTGCAGAAGAAATTTCTAGGAGAGCCAGATATTTGGATGCTATTTTATATAGATAGAAAGTGAATCTTTCCTTTTTTGGGAAGTTCTTGGCATGGTACTCTCTCTTTTGGTAGTTGGCCAGATAGGAGTCTCATTCATGAGTGAAGTTCAAGAAATCCCAGTGCTCAGTCCCGTGTTCAATAAGCACTCAGAAAGTATGTGAAGGGTAACATTGTAATAATGTGCCTGTGGTTTCTGATTTATATATGCTGATAGAATATATATTTTGGTCCTTGTGTATAGAAACTCTTGTGTTATTTTATCATCGGAGCAGTTCTGTGTCTCAATGTCCATGAGTTCTTTATGGCTAAGTGCTTCTACTTGCTTATCTAATACAGCTACTGCCCCTCCGTGGTGTAAAATCTGCACTGTGATTCAAAGTCATAGTTTGCATAGAGCTGACTCAATATTCCATTGTTCTTTCCTTTTTCCACTTCAGATCCCTAACATAAGCCTCCATTTTCAGCGAATCCATTCCTGACAGTTCGAACAAATACTGCTAAGACACATCCCTTCTCTGAGCCTCTTTAATACTTACAGCTAATATATAATTGTCTCAATTTGGACTACCACAAAAGCAGACATAGGCATGGATTTCAGTAGAAGTAGATTATTGGGAGGTGATCTTAAGAAATCCCAGTGAGAAAGTAGGACTGGGAAGGAAAGGTACAGATAAAGGGTATATAGTCAAGCATCTTAGACTCCGGGCACCTGGAGTTTAATCCTCTGAGGAGCTCTGGGAAATGATATTAGAACAACACACTTCAGAGACACCACCATGCCTGCCCACAAGAGGGAGAAGTGTGGATTCAATCCTTGATTTAAAGGCTATCCCAGAGACATTCATTACCAACCAGTTCTGTGGACTGCCAAAGGGGAGGCCCAAGAGATACTTGGAGCAGAGTAACAAAGGTATTATCAGTTGAAATTCAGGGCATGCACTGAAATGGTCAGGGCCAAAGGGGATGAGCAGAAAACTGAAAGGTCTACCATCATCACTGTAAAAACTTATCCCTTATGCAATTTTAGAATTGAATATAACTTTAGAGATCAGTTCTCAGCTTACGTCTCTAAAAAAGTTGCTGAGAGAGTTTGGATGGGATAGTTCTTCATTGGGTGGAGCTGTGCATGTACATGGTCGGACCCGCTGTCTAGCGTCATTCAGGCACCCAGTTACTCAGACTGCGTAAATCAATCCTGCACATTTCCAGGTACCTCCTGACAGTAGCCTGATTGTTGACTGAAAACTTCTCTGAACTCCACAATTCTATAGGGAAAGGAATTCTCTCTTGGAGAGGTTAAGTGACTTGCTTTAAAGTCACTAGGCAACCAGAGTGCAAATCTCACGCGGTGAGGGCAGAGATCATCTTTTGAGGGAGATCAGGTAGGAGATTATTTTGGTACCTGGGTAGCAGTTATATAAGTATAAAATAATATTTGAGTGGATAATAAATATTAAATTATTATGTGGACTAGTCAAATAGCTTTACAGTTCCCTATATAAAATTTTCTACCCCCTTTCTTAAGTATAAATATTACATATGCACAAAGGCAAAGTAAAGAGATAATCTATTTGGAATTATTGCAATTCAGAACAAATATATGCGCATTAAAAACATATATTTTGTTGGATTGTGACCAGTGAAGCTTACATGATACCTGCTGTAATTCCAGGATGTCATCACAAATAAGATGCTTGTTCACCTGAGTTGCTTCATCTCTAGCCAAACACTCTCCAAGGGCTCAGGGTTGACCAGCTCAATGAGTGGGTAATCCTTTTGTCCACAGATTCTTAAGCAAATGGAATCTAGTTGAGAAAAAAAAGTGAGATAATGAGAATGTTTCCCCCCTCCTGGGGGCTTGTATTATCTATCTCTATTAGAGAAGTGCTTTCCGACTCATCAGTGGTTCTGAGAAGAAGTGATGAACTATTGGGTGTGTAAATTTTTTTTCTTTTTTTTTCTTTTAATTGAAGTACAGTTGTTTTACAATGTTGTGTTAGTTTCTTGTGCACAGCAAAGTGACTCAGTTATACATATATATGTATACATATTCTTTTCCATTATGGTTTATTACAGGATATTGAATATAGTTCCATGTGTTATAAAGTAGGACCTTGCTGCTTATCTGTTTTATATATAGTAGTTTGTATCTGCTGATCCCAAACTCCTAATTTATCCCTCCCCCACCCATTTCCCCTTGTAAAAATTTTAAAAGATGGCTAAGAGCCATCAGGGTGAAGAATAACCCCAAAAATGGCTGGGGAGAATCAGGAATAAATAAAATTTTAAAGGAGGAATTAAGAACATGTCAGGATCAGAAAATTTTAAAGTAAAATTAAATAACTCTGATGTTAAGCAAATGAGGAAAAATGAGAGCAAAAATTTCAAAGTTTTGCTTTCCTCTGTGAAAAGGAACAAACCAAATTTGAAAAAAAGTTAACAGATACTGAAATTTATAAAAACTACCAAGAAAGCAATACAAAAGTAAACAAATATTAAGTAGTAAGATTATAGTTATAGAACTGGTTATATTTGTATTACATCTGAAAATTTTCTGGCCAATTACTATATTAATTCAGTCCATTTTAAACATGTGCATGTACATACACACATACATACGAATGCACATTTCTTTTTTCAGTTCAGACTGTTTTACTTCTATAAAATAGAAGCACATATTTTGGGAAAAAACCCCATTATTTATCTTATCTGATTGACTGATTATAAATTCTAGAATGGCATGGAGTTATAAGTTGCATTACATATGACTCCATAGACTAGGTGAATACAAATCCCACTTATGTAATCACAACATTACAAAGTAAATGTATTCTTAAATTGTTGTAGTTATTTATGAAAATATAAACTCAAGCAGAAGAGTAATTGTTAAAGGAAAGGGTGGAGCAACATATATAATATTAAACAATTTTAATTATATGTTGCTCCACCCCAAAGTGGTTTTCTCTGGAAACCACTGCTTCTCCTTGGGAAAGCATATCTCTTTGAGGTTATTGCAATTATTTACGGGAATTAAGAAAATTAATGCCAAACCTAATGATCTGGAAAAATGGAGTCAATTATTTAATATGGAATTAGAAATTTCATCCTGAATTTCTATTCCTTTCTCTTTCCAGAGAGAATCTAAATGGAGATTATACTAGAGAATTGTTTGACTGTACAATTAGAAAAAAGTAGCAAGTGTTACTTAAATAGAGGTGAGAGATATATGGAATTAATATTCTTGTTTGGGGGTGTACTTTTTCCTACAGTTCTATTTCTCACAATTTTCTACCACTACCTTTATGCTGTATCATAAAATTTCATGTTTCTGTTCCTCTAATATTCTTCCTTCTCTCTGTAATGACTTTTTTGTCTGATTAGCTCCTGTTCATTCTTTGAACTTTAGCTCAGGTATCACCTACATTAAGTAGCCTTCCCAAGACTAGATTAAATAGTTGTATCGTATCCCTGCTCACGTGTCTTTCAATCACTCATACCATTTATCGTTCTAAAATTCAGGTCTGGACATATTAGCTCCCTGCTTAGAATACTTCATGTGCCCCATTCTCTATAATAAAAAATCTAATGTTCTTAGAATGGCATTGCCTGTACTTCATATCTTTCTACAGTGCTCTCATCCTTTTCATAAAAGATCAATACCCAGGGGCTTCCCTGGTGGCACAGTGGGTGAGAGTCCGCCTGCCGATGCAGGGGACATGGGTTCGTGCCGTGGTAAGATCAATACCCAGGTACAGAGCACTGACAGTTTTCTGAACAGATCCAGCAGTTCCTAACACTCTTGCTGTTACTCCTGCTGACTCCTCTGTGTGATCCTCTGCTATTCTAGTCACCTGCTCTCCTCTCGAGGCTCACTCAGTCAAGTGTCACACTGTGAGCCTTTTGTTAACCCAGGCATAGAACCGACTTTCTCAGTGCCCCTGTGTTACTGACCCTCCTGAGTCTGTCCCCAAAAAGGGTCCTTCTGGCCTGTGTCGCTCGTACCAATAGAAGGAGACCAGATTCGATTCATAAGCAAAGGAAATCTTTATTCTTTGATCAAAGAATGGAGAGGTGCGAGCTTGCTCTCTAGAGTTCATGCATTCTCCCTGAGGGACTGTGGGTGGGGCTGCTTTGTGACGTTCTATCAGTGGGGAGGGGAGGGGGCAGAGTTCTCACGTGATGGGCACATGCGTGTTACTCACACTCCAGATCGCAGCATCTCTGCACACGGCCTGCCCCCGCCATCTTGAATTGCAGTGTCGTGTGTAGCACTTCCGCACATGGTCCGGGAGCTGAGGTGTCATTTCGTACCAGGAACTCCGGTCTGAAATTCTGAGTGTGAGGCCTCTGCACGTGACACCCTATAAGCAAGTGAAACCAGACTAAGCACAAGGGGGATAAAAGGTTAGACTTTATTTTATCACCCAGATTCTATTTTTATTCCCCAGGAATTGTGAATGGGCTTTGCTAGTGACACCTGCTTTATTCTGTGTGAATGTCTATCAAAACACCTGTTGTCATTTGAGTTGAGTCATTTCCTTTTCTGTTTTCTTCAATAAACTCACTGAAGGTAGGACTTCGTTCTAACTTTGTTTTCCAGCAACAGAGGGAATGGATACCTGAGAGTTGGTTACTATTTGATGGAGTAGATAAATGCATAAATTGTAAAATTTGTAAAAGATATTGAAATGAGCTCCAGAGTTGAAACTATATTCTTAATAAACGTAAGGTAAGAAAGATTTATTCCATCTGTTCAGCTTTGCCCTCCAAGTGAAGTAGCTTTGCATTTCATAAAGAGCATATTGGAATGTTATGCCACTGCTGCTTTACTGATGGGCATTCTCATCTCCTGAAATCTTTGCTCACTGCCATTGATTTACATCAGCTGTCCTCCAGGAGAATGGCAGTACTACCTGAAAATCAAGTCCTTGCTTCCCAAACAGAGCACAGGGCCAGGTTCGAACTTGGAATCTAGCCACCCATTATGTGCTGAACTAGCCTCCTTTCCACTTTATCTCTTTGCTTTCTGCATGCAAACCCACACATATTTTATATTCAAAAGAATAATGTTATGTTTAAGTCTTAGCATACATAACGATGTTTTAAAGAGGTATGACGGGCCATCAGAAACTTGTAGCTACCAACTTTTAGTTCCCCTACTGGAAGTATGGAGTAGGATTTATACAACATTAGCCTGTCACTCTTTTCAGATTAAAATATCTTACATGGTCACCCAGAAAAATAAAAGAAACCAAAGGTAAAATGTTATGGTTAGAAAAGAAACCTGCAAAACACTGTCAACTAGACAGAAAGTTTGTCATATTTTATGGAGAAACCATAATTTTTACCTGTCTGTATTAGCAATTCTGGTTGAGTTGATACTTTTGGACTGCTTAGAGAGTCATAATTTTCTATCCATTTGCTTAAGAGTATGCATTTTTAATTTTTTTATTTCTTCATATACAGTAATGATCAATAATGTCTTCTTTTCCAGAAACTTATAGTGTAATCAGAGCTCTGCCCAGTTATTTAGATAATTTCTATGGAAAATATGGTATTAGGGTAGAGTGGCCATATAATTTATTGTCCAAGTCAAGTCAATTTTTCAGAATAAGGAAAGTTCTATTTATAATTGCACCAGTAGAGCAGGCAAAAATTGGAAAGTATGGTCAACTGATTCTATAAGGGTCATTTCTTATAAGAGGAAATTTTTCCAAATAATACAAATCATAAACACCTCCAGAGATATAAAGCCCATTCTGAAAGCATAATTTGCCCTTTATATTTCAAAATGACATGGTTAGCATTTAGTGTAAAGAGATGGCAACAACACTGATATATGACAAGAAATCCTTTCTTGTATTTAATCCCAATCTTTCAGTCCAAACACCAAATGCAGAAAAAAAAAAAAAAGATGCACAGAACTATAGTGCTCAAGCATCTCTTTTTGGATTATAGAGTAACAATTAACTTTTACACTATTTTAGATACAATTTCCAACACTTTTTCAAAAAAATTTGGGCCTTTTTTTGAAACTTAAATGTCAGTGTTCAAAAGAAATGGAAATAAGCATAAATACTGCAACTAGCCTTCTATTATAAAATATTACATTTTTAATAATAGTAATTATTTCTAGCTATATATCTTCAAATGCATGATGTTCTACTTCTCTTTGATAATAAATAGGCAATGCTTATTGATATGCAGTTGACACGGGACACTTTTAAGTAGGAAAAAAGGGAAGATGAGCCCCATTCATTTTAGAGATACATTATTTTTTCATTGACTTGTCTTTCTATTTCTGTAGGTTGTAAGCTTCCTGGATGGTAAAACAGGGATTTTAAACGTGTAAGGAACATTTCTATAATGGAATTCTATAATATATCATCTAAAATGTAAATTGCAGGATGGAAAAAATAATTCTGAGGGTATATTCCCAATCTCAACATGATTCCTTAAGTGACTTAGCACCATATGGAGTGCCGTCTACTTGTAGTGGCTTGGTAAGCACTAGAGATCAATTGACTCATATTTTTTCCCTGAATTGGCTCTTCAGCACGCATAGATATTTTTTTCCTCATATTCCTTTACACCTTTAGTATTTATGGCCTTGGCCTTCTTTTGAAGAAAAGAGAATATATTCTACTTGTTTTGAGATATTTTCCTTTATACTCTATAAAGTTTATTCTAAAGAAAAAAAGATCATTGCCAAAGAGAATGAATACCTCTAAGACAGAGTGCTTTCTTTAACTGTCAGAATTTTTTTTGTTTGTTATTTTTTTCCGTTTTGGCATCAAGAAGACTTTCATTAAATTTCTTATCTCTACTAAGGGCAAATTAATTTTAACCTTCTTGGATGACCTATAAATGATTTTGCATTCCTCACCTTTGAGTTAAAGCAGTGCTTTCAAAGTATAATACAAAAATAGCTGACTCTCAAGGATTCCAAGGACAGTCACATTTAGGAAATGTTAAATGTGTTTTCATAATACCTATTAACATTGCCTGGAACTGGTGTAACACAGAACACTTTTTGAGAAATACTGATTTAAAGGGACTGGGATCATTTTCAAAAATATCTCACAAAGGAAGCCCTAATAAAGGAACCAATTACTCCTACCATTAAATGAGTGCATGGGGCTTTTAAAAAGGTGGTTATAGTCAAACGTCATTGTGTTGTAGGAACATGAATTCATTCCTCTCCTGAATCCTTTGTCTAAGTCATTCCAGACTAGCTGCCTGCAAATATATCCCGTTGATCATCAAGTCAACTGAAGAAAAATCCATTTCCACTGCAGGAAAAAAAATTTCCCAGTAGGTGTTGAACATAAGAGCTTGTTCTTTATATGTGGAGTATAGCATGACCTATTATCATTCAGTCAGTGTGTAGTGATTATTTTTCATGCGTTTAGTCTTTATGTTGTAATTGGCATCAGAGAAGGATAAGATGAATTCCCTAAACTGCAAGCACGTTGTATTTTTTATCTTGATGTTGAAGGAGTTACAATAGTTTGGTAAAATGATTCTTAATACTGTGGGTAGCCATAGGCCACTTTGGGAATCTGATCAAACCATGGACCCAGCAAAATGCAAATAAGCACATAAACACAGATATTTGCATATAATTTCAGGGCTAACAACCCCTGTAGCTTATCCTGGGGTCCATGGTTTCCAGATTAAAACCCTTGCTACTATGAGGCTTGAGTCTCTTCTTCCAAGAATTCTTACTTGAATCATGCTTTTTAATACACTTATTTTAATAATATAAGTGGGCAGATTGTTCAGGAAATGTTTATGAAACACCAACCAAATGCCAAGCATAATTCTAGCAATGTGATTACAAAGATTATAGAACACCTGCCTTTAGCAGTTCACAATATAGATATAATTATAATCTAAATGTGACTGAATATTTCCCTATAATTGGATTTCCCAGCCACATTCAGATGAGTCTGTAATTACCCTTAAATTTATTTATTTTATTTACATATGTGTAAACTCATACACCTCACTTAAGCTAAAAGATACAGAGACAAATGAACAAAGGCACATCTATGCAAAATAGTCACAGCAATCATTATACTGGATATTTATACGGCACCTCTTTTTAGAGTTCACACAGATCTTTCGCATGTATTTTGTGAGTTAGGTAGAAACATTTTTTATCATTCCATTTCATTTTGCTGACTGAGACTCAGATGGCACCAGCCACATGTCAAAGGTCAGGATCCTAGAAGTTTTAAACTACATTAGAATCTTTCTAATTTTAAATGCTCTGCACCTTTTACTTCCCTGGTTTCAATGTGCATTTATTAAGAACAGAAGTTTTGAAAGGTACAGTGCCAAGTCCTGGAGACTGCCTCAATGAACCAATCAGTCAGAGTCTTTCATGCTTAGAATCTAGAGGCCAATCCAGAAAATCACAAGAAAGACCCAAACAAGGAAGTATACAATGAGAATCAGGGGCAATGGCTAATTGAGGTTAACAGTTAAACCAAGTGCTTCATTGTCAAAGGTCAGGATTGTCGGACCAGGGTTCTTGGCCTTCCCCAATCAATAGAAATTGACTAGAGGCCAGACAAGAAATTCAGGCAAGGCTTTATTGGGGCCCCTGCTGCAGCAGGGGGGGAGTGAGAACAAACAACAGATTCCCTTGCTTGGTTGCTGCCTATACACGGTAGGGGTGGGTCCGGTCTGAGTGGTGGCTTAGGTGTTTTGCCCACCCCTTATGTGGTGTTGTGTGCAGGGGGCATGCTCAGTTCCCTGCTTTTGATCCAAGCTCTTCAAAAGTGGCAGTTGGGTTTTTTTGGTCTCTTTATATTTTTTGTCCAGAATTTGTCTCAACTGCACATGCAGGCAGTTATTTTTAGTCCCATACAGTTTCTTTGTATTTTGTTGCTCAAGGAGAGGTGTGTCCAGGTGCAAGCAGCACTGTAGCAAAGGGTCCCAGGTCCCAGCTTGTCTCGGTGAGGGTGTGTGGGGGTGGTGGTGGTATTTTATTTTCCTCCAGATAGTTTCCTGAATTCATGCCTGTGGTTTGCCTGAAAAGTAGACCAAAAGCTTTTCATTGACTTTCATGTTCATGCAAGTATGCATTCTCATTAAATATATGGGTATTTTACTGAAATACTGAAAGATCATGCATAACCCAGATTTTGGCAAATTGAATTATTTCTCTTGTAAAAGGAAGTATTATGAATCAATTAGAAAAGGGGTTCAAACACTCTGCCACTTTCTAAAAAGTGTGTTTTTAACAGCTTTATTTAGGTATGATTTACATGCCATAAAGTTGACTCATTTAAAATATACAACTCAATAGGTTTTAATCTATTTACAGACCTGGGTATCCATCTCCATATTCTAATTTTAGAACATTTTCATCATCCCCCCAAAAGAAACCTTGAATACATTAGTAATCATTCCTCATTCCTTCCACTGTCCACCCCCTCAGCCAGGCCCCATCCATAGACAACTACTCACCTACTTTATGCCTCCATATATTTGACTATTCTACATATTTCATATAAATGGCATTTTATAATATGTGGTCATTTGTGTCTTCTTCTTTCACTTGGTATAATGTTTTTGAGGTCCATATGTGTTGTAGCATGTATAAATACTTCATTCCTTCTTATTGTCTAATAATATTCCATTGCATGGGTATACCACATTTTATTTATTCATTCATCTGTTCATGGAAATTTGAGTTGTTTTCACTTTTGACTGTTAATGCTGCTATTTATGCACACATTTTTGTTTATTTTGGATCTACATTTTATTTCTCTTTTTAGAATTCTACCTAGGAGTGTAACTGCTGAGTCATGTGTTAACTCTCTGTTTCACCTTTTGAGAAACTGTCAGACTGTTTTCCAAAGTGGCTGTACCATTCTACATTCCCACCAGCAATGTTTGAGTGTTCCAATTTCTCCATATCCCTGCCAAGACTTGTCCAACTTTTTTTTTTCAGCATCTTTATTGGAGTATAATTGCTTTACAATGGTGTGTTAGTTTCTGCTTTATAACAAAGTGAATCAGTTATACATATACATATGTTTCCATTGTCCAACTTTTTTTAAATGTATTTTTAATGTATTTTAGTGTTTGGTTCTCAAAAGTTAGGAATATATTTTATGCCTTTTTTTTCTTTCTAATGTTTTCCTACCTTGAGCAATTCATGGCTGTATAAAAGTCTCAAAAATACTTTCATAATCTCTTTGAGAGATTTTGTCAAATCTCTCAGAAACAACCCCCCAAAAGGCATTTTAGTGGGTGACTAGTGATATTGAGTATCTCTGCCTGTTTGGATAAATAAAAATTTCTTGGAACACAGCCTCACCCACTCATTTATTCTTACTTTCTATGGCTGTTTCTGCAGTATAGTGGCAAAGTTGAATAGTTGCAACAGAATATATAATCTGCAAGGTTTAAAACATTTACTACCTGGACCTTTACAGAAGAAGTTTGCCAACCCCTACTTTACCAAATAAAATATTCACATCCTTAACTATGTTTCATTTACAAGTGAATTTCCATACATCAGGGTGATTAATGCCATATCGAGATACAAGTGTATCTAATTGTATATGGAGAGGAAGATTGAAATGACTTTGGATATACTTGTGAACTTGTGGTTGATGTTAAGTTTCTATGTATTCATTCACATATATTCATTCAAATATTCATTTATTTCATATACTTATTTAAGTCTTACTATATGCCTGTAGCTGTGTTAGATTCTGGAGATATTGCAGGAAGGATGGACAATATCTCTGCCTGAACGGAGCTCACAATTTATGTAAAGACTGCCTTTTACAGGGTGGAAGTGATGAGGTACAGTGGTGACAAGGGTGTGAGGGAAGATGGGAAATAAAAGTGAATAAGGATTAGTGGAAGGAACTGTTAGAACAGTATTCCCCAAAGTGTGAAAATATTTTTCAGTGTTGTGAGAGGAAAAAAAATCACTGGTGCAATATCTTTGTGTCTGAAGAACAGATTTCTTTTTCTATATAATATCTCAGAAACTTTAATATGTAAATTGCAGTTCTCTAGCAGGATTTCTCAATTTCCCAAGATCACCTTTGAGTTTGACAGAGCATTTTACAGGAGGTATAGCTCCCTGAAACATTTTCTCAGAAAAAAGATTAGAACTTTGCTGTTCAGGAATTGAGTTGAAGATGGAAAAGATTCATATAAGCTCCAGGAAGCAAAATGAGATCACACACTCAACTTTGGTTTCCTAGTACGAGGTGACCTTTTTAGATCTTTAAACTTTCCCTTGTGTAGATATTAGGCCTGTAAATTAGTTATGGTAATGCCTCCTTTAAAGGGTCTTTGAAGTTAAGTTTTTCCTTTATTAAATGCCTGTCTTTCATATGAGTTTTTCTAAAACACCTTGAAATCATAGAGAAGAAAGTTCAAGGAAAGATAATATAATAGACTATTCTTCCTTGAGCCCTACACTTTTAAAAGAGTTATTTCTTACCTTTTCATTAAATTGACCTTAGATAAATTTTTCAAAGTAAAGTGTTTGGTTCTCAAAAGCTAAGAATATCTTTTCATCCCTTTTTATTCTTTCTAATATTTTCCTTCTTTGACCAATTCATGGCTGGATAAGTCTCAAAAATACTGTCATAATTCCCTTGCCAATTTTTTTGTCAAATCCTTTAGAAACAAGCTTCCAGAAAGCAAAAGCAAGCACTGTCAAGAATCCTCAGTTTATCAGTATTAGAAGTGCAGATAGCAAGTAACCTATGAGAGCACCTAAACTTCTGCTGTGTGCAGCCAATTATAATTCTGGACTGTGTGGAACTCAAGCTGAATTACTCACACTGCCATTTAGCACCTGTGTACTTGGAACAAATAACTGCCTTCCTTTGTAACTCAAGTTTCCTCTTTTGTATAATCAGGAGAGTTAATGATACTTATCTCAGTTTATTGTGAGATACCAAGTAGA
The DNA here is from genome assembly GCF_000442215.2 of Lipotes vexillifer. Classification (NCBI taxonomy): domain Eukaryota; kingdom Metazoa; phylum Chordata; class Mammalia; order Artiodactyla; family Lipotidae; genus Lipotes; species Lipotes vexillifer. The sequence goes on from NW_006783631.1 coordinate 638,932, forward strand.
TAGTTGGCATGCAGTATATATAACTACCAATACAAAACTTGGTCTAACAAATGAAGAAACATCTGTTAGAACTTTTTTTTTATTTGGTGAAAACATTATTAGTGCCTTGAAGCAAAATTCATCTGCCGTATTGTGTCACAGTCTGTGTAAAAGTTGTGTCACTTTGTCACTACCTTAGGCTGGAGGGGATTGATAGTATGTTGGATAACCGAATGATGACCATATCATATTGACAGAGATATGATGCATCTAATTTATTAGATAATATTAAAAATCAATAAATTGGAAAAAGACCTTTATTTGGATCAAACCTACGATGTTACAAAAAGTCTATGAAATGGAAAGGGTGAGTGTAGAAAATACTTAGGGGTTTAAAATGACTGTAAAATTATGTGATAAGGAGATGCATGTGCCCAAAAGAGTCCAATATAATTATAATTACCTCAAATAGATTAAAAAGTATCTGCAACAATGGAGACTATTGCCCTACTCAAATGTGGACTTGATTCTTAGAGTGTTATATTCAGTTGTAGTCACGCCACACTGAGGGATAAAGATAAATGCTAATATATTCAAGAAAAGTTAAGTGGTTGGTGGCAGCTGTTGATAAAAGGATTAAGATATTAGGGGCAGTCATGTAGATTGGAAAATCTACTATGAAATTATATAACTTAAAATAACTAACAAAACCACTTCACTCCAACAACCCCAAGTCTGTGAATTTACCATGAAGAGAGTCCTCCACATGTGAAAGCAATGTATGTTCAAGGTTCTGAATCTGAGCATTAGTTGTAACTTGAAAAGACTGGAAACAGCCTAAGGCGCTGGTTGAATAATTTATGTACAACCACTCAATGAAATAATATTTTTCCATAAAAAAGGATGAAGTAGTTTTCTCTGAACTTTCTCTGTGATTTCTAGGGTATATAGTATAAAGAATGACTATAAGTTTCATTAGGTCCCATTTGTTTATTTTTTGTTTTATTTCCATTTCTCTGGGAGGTGGGTCCAAAAGGATCTTCCTGTGATTTATGTCATAGAGTGTTCTGCCTATGTTTTCCTCTAAGAGTTTTATAGTATCTGGCCTTACATTTAGGTCTTTAGTCCATTTTGAGTTTCTTTTTGTGTATGGTGTTAAGGAGTGCTCTAATTTCATTCTTTTACATGTAGCTGTCCAGTTTTCCCAGCACCACTTATTGAAGAGACTGTCTTTTCTCCGTTGTATATTCTTGCCTCCATTTTCAAAGATAAGGTGACCATATGTGTGTGGGTTTATCTCTGGGCTTTCTCTCCTGTTCCATTAATCTATATTTCTGTTTTCATTCCAGTACCATACTCTCTTGATTACCATAGCATTGTAGTATAGTCTGAGATCAGGGAGGCTGATTCCTCTAGCTCCGCTTTTCTTTCTCAAGATTGCTTTGGCTATTTGGGGTCTTTTGTGTTTCCATACAAATTGTGAAATTTTTTTCTTATAGTTCTGTGAAAAAAACTATTGGTAGTTTGATAAGGATTGCATTGAATCTGTAGATTGCTTTGGGTAGTATAGTCATTTTCACAATGTTGATTCTTCCAATTCAAGAACATGGTATATCTCTCCATCTGTTTGTATCATCTTTAATTTCTTTCATCAGTGTCTTATAGTTTGCTGCAGACAGGTCTTTTGTCTCCTTAGGCAGGTTTATTCCTAGGCAGGTATTTTATTCTTTCTGTTGCAGTGGTAAATGGGAGTGTTTCCTTAATTTCTCTTTCAGATTTCTCATCAGTAGTGTACAGGAATGCAAGAGATTTCTGTGCGTTAATTTTGTATCCTGCCACTTAACCAAATTCATTGATTAGCTCTAATAGTTTTCTGGTAGCATCTTTAGGATTTTCTATGTATAGTACCATGTCATCTGTAAACAGTGACAGTTTTACTTCTTTTCCCATTTGGATTCCTTTTTCTTCTCTGATTGCTGTGGCTAAAACTTCCAAACATATGTTGAATAATAGTGGTGAGAGTGGGCGACCTTGTCTTGTTCCTGATCTTAGTGGAAATGGTTTCAGTTTTTCACCATTGAAAACAATGTTGGCTGTGGGTTTGTCACATATGGCCTTTATTATGTTGAGGTAAGTTCCCTCTATGCCTCCCTCTGGAGGGTTTTTATCGTAAATGGGTGTTGAATTTTGTCGAAAGCTTTTACTGCATCTGTTGAGATTATCATATGGTTTTTCTCCTTCAGTTTCTTAATATGGTGTATCACATTGATTGATTTGCGCATATTGAAGAATCCTTGTATTCCTGGGGTAAACCCCACTTGATCATGGTGTATGATCCTTTTAATGTGCTGTTGGATTCTGTATGCTAGTATTTTGTTGAAGATTTTTGCATCTATGTTCACCAGTGATATTTGCCTGTAGTTTTCTTTCTTTGTGACATCCTTGTCTGGTTTTGGTATCAGGGTGATGGTGGCCTCGTGGAATGAGTTTGGGAGTGTTCCTACCTCTGCTATATTTTGGAAGAGTTTGAGAAAGATGGGTGTTAGCTCTTCTCTAAATGTTTGATAGAATTCGCCTGTGAAGCCATCTGGTCCTGGGCTTTTGTTTGTTGGAAGATTTTTAATCACAGTTTCAATTTCAGTGCTTGTGATTGGTCTGTTTATATTTTCTATTTCTTCCTGGTTCAGTCTCCGAAGGTTGTGCTCTTCTAAGAATTTTTCCATTTCTTCCAGGTTGTCCATTTTATTGGCATATAGTTGCTTGTAGTAATCTTTCATGATCCTTTGTATTTCTGCAGTGTCAGTTGTTACTTCTCCTTTTTCATTTCTAATTCTATTGATTTGAGTGTTCTCCCTTTGCACAGCAAAGGAAACCATAAACAAGATGAAAAGACAGCCCTCAGAATGGGAGAAAATATTTGAAAATGAAGCAACTGACAAGGAATCATCTCCAAAATATACAGGCAGCTCATGCAGCTCAATATCAAAAAACAAGCAACCCAATCCAAAAATGGGCAGAAGATCTAAATAGACATTTCTCCAAGGAAGATATACAGATTGCCTACAAACACATGGGAAGATGCTCAACATCACTAATCATTAGAGAAATGCAAATCAAAACTACAATGAGGTATCACCTCACACTGGTCAGAACGGCCATCATCAAAAAATCTACAAATAATAAATGCTGGAGAGCGTGTGGAGAAAAGTAAAACCTCTTGCACTGTTGGTGGGAATGTAAACTGATACAGCCACAATGGAGAACAGTATGGAGGTTCCTTAAAAAACCAAAATTAGAACTACCACACGACTCAGCAATCCCACTACTGGGCATATACCCTGAGAAAACCATAATTCAAAAAGAGTCATGTACCACAATGTTCATTGCAGCACTATTTACAATAGCCAGGATATGGAAGCAACCTAAGTGTCCATCAACGGCTGAATGCATAAAGAAGATGTGGCACATATATACAATGGAATATTACTCAGCCATAAAAAGAAATGAAACTGAGTTATTTGTAGAGAGGTGGATGGACCTAGAGACTGTCATACAGAGTGAAGTAAGTCAGAAAGAGAAAAACAAATACCTTATGCTAACACATATATATGGAATCTAAAAAAAAATAAGGTTCTGAAGAACCTAGGGGCCAGACAGGCATAAAGACTCAGATGTAGAGAATGGATTTGAGGACACAGGGAGGGGGAAGGTTAAGCTGGGACAAAGTGAGAGAGTGGCATGGACATATATACACTACCAAATGTAAAATAGATATCTAGTGGGAAGCAGCTGCATAGCACAGGGAGATCAGCTCGGTGCTTTGTGGTCACCTAGAAGGGTGGGATAAGGAGGGTGGGAGGGAGACACAAGAGGGAGGAGAAATGGGGATATATGTATATGTATAGCTGGTTCATTTTGTTATAAAGCAGTAACTAACACACCATTGTAAAGTAATTATACTCTAATAAACATGTTTAAAAAAATGATTATAGAATATTAACTTTTATATAACAAATAAGGGGAAGTAAGAACAGTTGATTCTCTCTTTCTTGAGGTATCTATCTGTTTATACTTTTTTGGCAAAAAGAAGCAAAGGAACACTAAATAGAAACTAATGAAAATAGTTATCTATAAGGAGTAGATGAAAATGAGAGAGAGGAAATAGGAATGGGAGTGTTACTGCTCTCCAGTTCCCTATTAATAGAGTTTGATGTTTGAATTATAAAAATATTTTGTATATTCAAAAAATGAAATTAAATATAAAAGAATGAAAAAATTAACTTAACCAAATAGAAATAAATGAGCCTACCTGAATATCCAATTAGTAACTACCACACTAAGAAAATAATTAATTTAATTAACTTTTTCTTAAATATTTAATTAATTTACTAATGTAACTACTTAAAATATTTATTTGTCATAATGTTACTCATAAAACACATGCTTAGAAAAATGTATGTATTATGAAGTCCAAAACCATTGCACAAATATGAAATTTTTTGGTAAGTTTGCTGTTGGTGTTTGCCTTGGTGTGGTCATTCTGAAACTATACTGTGTCTGTAACGTAGGAAAAAAACAAATGGGTAAATATATAGATACTGTTGGGAGATAGGAGATATAAACATGGGACAGGATAGTGTAGAAAAACACTGTAGTATTGGGTTTTATTAAGAAGTCTTGGTTATAACCACATTACACACACACACACACACACACACACACACATATGCACACACACATTCCCCACATACATATACTTGATGTGTCCTTCAAGCACAAGCACATATTCATCCATCTTGAATCAATCTAACTGTTTTATGTTCTAATAATATATTCTTCTCTTGGTTAAAAGACGTGATGATATCTTTTTGTGCATCTAATGCCCAGATCATGATTTCTAAATACTGTTCACCACGTGCATATTAAAAACTGGGAAACTTAAAGAAATGGCTGGTTTCAGGTCTGAACAGGAAAGAACAAAGTGAGTCTGATGCTCAAAGATTAATAGGGTAAGAGAGGGTACAGATATTGTGTATAGGGAATTCATTGACCTTTTAGTAATATATAGCATTAATAAGAAAAATCTAGAATAGCATGTAAAAAAAATCCATGCATGTGCCCATAGTGATACAAGAGATACAGAAGAAAGAATAAAGGTGGGGGAGGACTCTTTTTCAATAGAATGATGTGTTTTGCAGGACAACTGGTCTGGACTTTCCAAAGGATTCAGTATGAGAAGAATAGGGGAAATCAGATCAGTCATTCTAAATTAGAGAAGACTAAAATGGCATAACAGTCTTATATAATATATGAATTTGTATCCTGTATTAAATTATATATATATATATATATATATATACATATATAATGTTTATATGACTACTGGTGAAATTTAAATATAGGTTCTGTGTTGGATAATGTTAAGCTTGATTTTTCTTGGGCATGGTATGGTGTTGTGGTCATATGTTCTTGACAGAGACATGCTGAAATATCATGATGTATGCAATCTACTTTACATTGCTTGACAAAACAGCTGTGTGTGTGGTGTGTGTGTGTGTGTGTGTGTGTGTAGAAATAGGGATGAAGCAGATATAGCAAGATCTTACGAGTTTGTGAATCTAAGTTAGTAGTATTCAGGTCTTTATTATAGTGTTCTTTCAATTTTCCTTCAAGTTTGAAAAATCTGAAAATAAAAAATCATAATTAACTTACATTATACCTAAATGTGAAAAACAGATCGATCATTATCAAGAAATAACATAATGAGGGAGACAGATTTCTATTCCCATGTCATAGATACCATAAAAAAACTGCAAAATTCAAAAGAGGGGCTTCCCTGGTGGCGCAGTAGTTGAGAGTCCGCCTACCGATGCAGGGGACACGGGTTCGTGCCCCCGTCCGGGAAGATCCCACATGCTGCGGAGCGGCTGGGCCCGTGAGCCATGGCCGCTGGGCCTGCGCGTCCGGAGCCAGTGCTCAGCAACGGGAGAGGCCACAGCAGTGAGAGGCCCGCGTACCGAAAAAAATGAAAGAGTACAGTAGATGGGTAATTAATTAAACAGACGTCTCACCAACAACCAAAAGAAACCCCAAAATAGTGGAATAATATTTTCAGTGAGCTTACAGTTCTATACCCAGTAATATATCTTTCACGAGTATGGGTGAAAAAAAAGATATTTTTAAGCATACAGGCTGAGATAAGCCAAAAAAAAAGTCTCTTTAATAAAAGAAATTCTAAAGGTTTAATTTAGGCAGGAGGAAAATCGTACAATATGGAAAGGTAGAGATGCAAGAAGAAATTATGAGCAATTATGTTGGTAAATATGTGGTTAAAGCTAAACAAATGACTGTATAAGACAATAATAATTTGAAATTATGTGAAGAGAAAAAAATCTTCTTAGAACATAAAAAAAAAACAACTCTGATGACAAAATCGCCTACAGGAACATGAGTAAAGTATATGATAGTCCTTGCGTGGTGTGGAAAGTGGGTAACTTAATTTTCCTTTTTAAGTTAAATTAGGACAACTACTGAAAGGATAAACATAAGGTACAAACACTCAAAACTAGAGGAGAAAAACAGAATAAAACCTCGAGAAACATGAAAAATGCAATGCAAGTGATAGAGGAAGACTGGGCAACAATGACATTGTAAACATTGGGGAGTTTAGGAAACCAATGCAGTATATTATTGGGAGAGGATTTCTAACAGGTGAAGAAACTCAGCAGCTCCAAATTATGAATAAATGTTATTTTATGAGAACTAAGACTGAGAATATTATTGAATTTACTAGACCAGAGATAGAACATGTTTCATAGGCATAAGACTGATTAAATTTCCCTTTCTTGAGGGAGGGGTGTTACTTACCTAAGTCAGTTCTAGACATAGCTCTCACCAATTGACAGGAATGGTGATGATGCCAGTCAAACCAAACTTGTGTGAAGTCCAGTTAAGCCTGAATAGAGTGTGTGATCTCTAGTATAAGTCATATGACCACTGCATATATGGCATTCAGTTGGTATAATTCAAAAATGTAATTTAAGAGTGAAGCCTTCAAATTGTGTAAAGTAAGAGGATAGTGTGTAGAAGAATATCCAGAAATCTGACTCCATGTTACATTTAAGTATAGAATGTAGAAGAGAATCTTAAAGTTAATAAAATCTTTGGAATTCAGAGATTACTCTTCCACTGAATAAGCCTTGTGAAAATCTCTGATATATGCAGTTTCATATGCATCTGTGATTCTGCCTAATTTTAATGGGTGCTGCTTTGCGATTCTTTGGAAAGAAAAGTATCATGAGACTGAAGTCTATCAGTTGATTGCACATTTCTTGTTTAGTTAAAACTGACTCAGAATTCTAAGTGTACATTTACTAAGACTGTGCTTGAAGGGTTGGTAATGGGTGATTTAATTCTGGTGATGTTATATGTGATTGCAATCTGGAAGGCTGAACTCTTTCGGTGATGGCCAACCATGAAGTAAGAAGGTTAACACATCAGCCTTGGCATTTATCTCTAAGGGCAGATACAAGTGCATGTAAAGCAGAAGTCCAGGAGAGAGAATTCGGCTTTTCCTCTTTCAATTATTGAATTCTAGGCCAAAATGTCAGGTAAAAGTTCTGTGACTAAAGTATCAATATTGATTTCTAGAAATACAATAGGAATGCCTGAAGGATTCTATGTATTTTTCCCTGTAGGTCACTCAAAATAACCTGGTATGCTACTTTTAAAAATATGTTAGGTTTCAGTTGTCCTGTGGAGTTTTCCTTTGATGTCCCCCTCTGGACTGTAAAATGTGAAGGGTCTGGACTTAGAGTTGAGCTGGTTTAGTGTGTGCGTTCATCTGATTTCAGTCAACAAATCAGTGCTACTTAAATCATTGTGCACATAGGGGTTTATTATAAGAATTACACTCCATATAAACGTGGGAGCAGCGGATGAGGTGAAAGTCTTTAATGGGGAATAAGAGGATTACAAAGAGAATCACTAACAGATTTGTCTAAAGCACTGGCCCAGGTACATAGGTAAGAGCTTGCAGACAAATGGAAGAAACCGAACATGTCTACCACCAAAGTGGAGCTCTAAAGAGGGCACTTAAGGCAAAATCTAAGGGAAAATGTTTCTTTGGGGAGCTGCCACCTCTGTGGGTCCACAACCATGTGCTCAGTGATAGGTCTGAGGCTGCCATTGGTCAGCAGGACCAGCACCTGGAAAGAGGCTCTGGCTTCAAAGAGGAGAATGAAAACAAGCTGGGATATGCCATGTACATCTATGTCTATCCATCAATGTGTCTTTCCTAAGATAACCTTCTGAGTGCTGGCTTCTGTTTCTCTTCTACCTTCCATATCTAACAAATGTTTCTCTTCTGTCATCTCTAACTGGAGCCATAAGGAAAAGGGTATTTTACAAATGCAGTACCCAGTATTAACAGGATAAAACAACTCTAGTAAGAAGCTGATGATGTCCATGTAATTTAGGATGATTAGGAGTCTAAAACAGTAGGTAAACTAGCAAGAAAGAGACCAATAATAGTTACAGGGAAATAAGTCAGGTGCTATATACAAAGAATCTATAACCCAAAAGAGAACAGACAGGAAAGAAAAGCGTCCAGACAGACAACTTCTGTCCTTATGTTTTATGTCATGCTAGTATGTAAAAGGTCAAGGATGAGATGATTTGTGCTAGGAGCCAAAGGAGAGTGAGACTTACCTCTGAGCTGATAAGAGGTCATAGATGAATGAAGGTCAAATTTGCTGCAGTTTTCTTTTTTTCTACAAATATAATTAGCAGGAAATTAATTTCAGAAATTTTGTGGTATTTGTTAAAAATGTAGATTTCTGGAACTTCCTTATAGACCTAGGAATCAGAATTCTCTGGGGTTTGGATTTAAGAATTTGTCTTTTTAGCAAGATTCTTAGATGGTTCTTCTGGGCAGTGTAGTTTGGAAACTTACACTTGCAGAGTGGCTAATTTATCCCAGACATGTGCCAGGTCCTTTAGAGGCACTGCTGTATTTCCTTTTTGAGACCAATGACTTTAATAGAGACATAGAAAAATATATTAAATTTTTAAAAAGCTAACTAATAAAAGAGATACTGCTATTTTTTAGGGAAGAGAAAAATTGGGCTAGAGATGGCAAATAAATTGTCACATATCTAGTAAGTGATCGAGTCCATATTCTAATTTAGATCTGTTTGGCTCCAAAGAGTATCCTTGAGCTGTTTAATGTGGTAAGAAGGTCAGGCTTGCTGAATTATGTACGTTCTTGCTAAACAAACATGAGTGAGACCCCTCCAGGAAGAACGAGTAATATTGTTCTCCAATTAAGCTAAGTCTATGTGGATTTCTAAGAAAAATCCTAGAGGCTCAGATGCCTCAACCATTCCCAAAACAAGCAAACAAGTAATAGACAAAGGAAGGGTCTGAAAAAAGGCCTCCCAAGAAAAGAACTTCACACTTGTCCTGTTTCCTGTTCCATCTTCTCCTCCCTGTGTGTGAACCCACCACATACAATGAAAAAGTCCTGCATATGACGTATGTCCTATCTGTGTGTCATTAGCACATGGAGCATTCACATTTCTTCTTCTAAAAAAATCTGGCTTGTTTAAATGATGTTAATTGTACAGTTAATATACAAAACCTAACTTTCTTTACCTGGCTTTTTGAGAGCAGTACTGTGGACTCTGGCTGAATTATTTGTATTGATATTTTTGAAGGAATAGGTGAGTGTGAGCGAGAAACCCGTGGAATCAGATTGCAGCCTTAGAGGTGAGCCTGGCTCTGGCAGCTGAAATGTGACCTGGAATCCCTGTATTCTAATTTAGACTCTGCTGGGAAGCTTTAAAAGAACTACTAGTTTGCTGGGAAGCTTTCTAACAATCCGAGCTCGTCCGATTGTTTGAGTTGCCTTGGGAATTAGATAATTCTTCTACGTGAAAGATACTTTTGCAGGGGCTTGTCTTTACATTAATTTATAAACTACAAAGTTCATGTCCCTCAACCTTAATTTTGTTCTATTACTCTCCATTCACCAAATGATGGTAAAACTATCTTTCTTCTGCATCTTGCAGGATTCCTGCTAAGAATAACAAGATAAAAAATGTAGAATATCTTTGAAAATACGTAAAGTCATATATATTTTATGATGTACATACAGCATATAGGAAAGCACTCTTACATCAGCAACAATTTCATTGGTTCCAAGTCTGGATGCTTTTTACTAGCTCTACTAGCCCAAGCATCATGGCTCATCGGCTCACTAATAGTATCCTAAATGATCTCCTTTTGTCCTGTCTGCTTCCTCAAGACTCCATTATCTATTCAGAGTAATTTAGAGCCTGTCATTCCCTTGCAATGAGAATGTATCAGTACAAGTTTTGCCATGGCTTCAAGGCCGTACGTGATTTGTCCTCACCTGTTTTTCCAGGTCACATCTCCTACCAGTGTCCCTTTAGTTCTCTACATTCCAGCATCACAAACTTGCTTTCCTAACATCAGATGTGCCCAGCTCACTCCTACCTTCATCTTTGCTCTTCCCATTTTGTTCAAGTATTACCTTTTAAGAGAAACCTTAAACCACCCTAAATCAATTAGCCTAAACTCCTTCTGTCTCCCATTTTCCTCTTTCATTTTCTTCATAGTACTTACCACTATCTAAATTTATCTGCTTACTAGTTTATAGGTTCGTTATTAGTTTCCTGCTACTAAAGTGTAAGCTCAGTAATGCTGATGCCTTTGTCATGTATCCCTAATTCCTAGAAGAGTGTCTGTCATATGAATGTCTGTCATTATAAATAAATGAATAAACAAATGGGAGGGACTAACTTATATGTGATAGCTCAGTAACTGGCCAGATTCAGGGAAATTATGGGATATAAGTGGCCCCAATGGAAACCTTTTTTTTGTGCCATTCTATATATCATAGACTCATGAAACATTATGCATTTCAGCCACAGGATCTGAAATAATGAAATAGAGCATACTAATTGGCCTTGGAACCAACTTCTCTCTTAGGCACCTGGAGTAATGAGCAGAAAGCTCATGCAGAATTTAAGCTGATCACTCAAAAATAATCCTCTGCAGCACACAGAGAAAGGATGAATAGGGCATTCATTTCCAAGTCATTGGCTTTTTGGTTGTTAGATAAAATAATAATTATAAATATGATATTTGCATGTTATATTATTATAACTCTAATCAAAATATAGTTTTTGTTCTCAAGATGGGCACAAATTTAAATAGAAATGAGGCCATGCCTCACAAATACAATTTGATGATGTTTAACAGATAAGACACTGTGATGTTTAATTTTACAGGTTAACTTGGCTGGGCCACTGTGCCCAGATATATGGTCAAACATTATTCTGGACGTTTTTGTGAAGGTGATTTTTTGGATGAGATTAATCAGTGGACTTTGGGAAGGTAGAGTGCTCGCCATGATGTAGGTGGGCCTCAAAGGCCTGATAGAACGAAGACTGACCTCCTCTGAGCAGGAAGAAATTCTGCCAGCTGACTGCCTTTGGACTCCAACTGCATCTCTTCTCTGAGTCCCCAGATGGCCAGCCTACCCCATCAGATTTTGGACTTGGCAACTTTCTACAATCATGTGAGCCAATTCCTTAAATAAATATGTCATCAACAGGATGTTGATAAAACCAGCGTGTTTTTTATCAACATCTGGCTGGTTCCATTTTTCTGGAGGACACTGGCTAATACAGACATATTTCTGTTATGGGTTTAAAATATACTATTGAGAAAAGTTGACATAACCTGTCCAAATATTTATTTGGTTATTCATTCAGTTATTGTATTGGCTGTATCTGTCATATCAGAAAGCCTATTCGTAGATTGCTATTAAGAATCAAAAGATGGTATGTGGGCTTCCCTGGTGGTGCAGTGGTTGAGAGTCCGCCTGCCGATTCAGGGGACGCGGGTTCGTGCCCCGGTCTGGGAAGGTCCCACATGCCGCGGAGTGGCTGGGCCCATGAGCCATGGCCTCTGAGCCTACGCGTCCGGAGCCTGAGCCCCGCAACGGGAGAGGCCACAACAGTGAGAGGCCCGCGTACAGCAAAAAAAAAAAAAAAAAAAAAAAAAAAGATGGTATGTAATATCCCATGAAATATGAAGTCATTTAAATTATTTAACATACATTAAGAAAAAAAATGAACGAATAAACTCAACTTACTTCATTTCCTCTGACTTAGCAGTTAAAGTCAGTCTTGGCCCTAGCATTAAAATTATCTGAAAAAAAGGTAGGAAGAGCAAGTGTGACCTTGGTATGCAGTGCAATTGATGGCCATAGTGGGCTAGTCTCATATAAGCTGTTACAATATGTACAGACTCATTACTGTAGTTCAAAGTTACCGTCAGCGTAATTTTTCTTCTTAATTGCTCAAGGCACTCCACTGTGACACTGGCTACTTTGGCTGCATAGAGAATTTAAAGAATCAATTCATTGTTTTTTTTTTTTAATTTTATTTATTTATTTATGGCTGTGTTGGGTTTTCGTTTCTGTGCGAGGGCCTTCTCTAGTTGTGGCAAGCAGGGGCCACTCTTCATTGCGGTGCTCGGGCCTCTCACTATCACTACCTCTCTTTGTTCTCTGCGGAGCACAGGCTCCAGACGCGCAGGCTCAGTAATTGTGGCTCACGGGCCCAGTTACTCCGCGGTATGTGGGATCTTCCCAGACCAGGGCTCGAACCCGTGTCCCCTGTATTGGCCGGCAGATTCTCAACCACTGCGCCACCAGGGAATCCCCAATTCATTGTATTTTATAGTTAATATGATTGCTAATAAAGAACAGTAGTAGCATGAAAATTTGCAGAGAGACAGTAAAATGGAAGTCTCAAAGGGTCTACCTGTGCAGATTGTAAAATACATATTTTGCCCAAAGATTTAAAAAGGGGAATAAAGATGGTACCATGATATCGTAGCTTAATACAAAAGGTAAGGTGTCTGACTTAGAATATAGGACAATATTAGGGGCATAGAGCACGTATGAAATTATATCAAAATTATTCTCCAGGGTCCTTTTTATTTATTTATTTATTTATATTTTTGGCTGTGTTGGGTCTTCATTGCTGCATGTGGGCTTTCTCTGGTTGTGTTGAGCAGGGGCTACTCTTTGTTGTAGTGCGCGGGCTTCTCATTTCAGTGGCTTCTACTGTTGCAGAGCACAGGCTCTAGGTGTGCAGGCTTCAGTAGTTGTGGCACATGGACTCAGTAGTTGTGGCTCATGGGTTCTAGAGTGCAGGCCCAGTAGTTGTGGCTCACAGGCTTAGTTGCTCTGAGGCATGTGGGATCTTCCTGGACCAGGGCTCAAACCTGTTTCCTCTACATTGGCAGGCGGATTCTTAACCACTCCGCCACCAGGGAAGTCCCCTTTGTCCTTTTTAAGTTACAAGAATTACTTGTACTCTTCATAGCATATCTATATTTTAGTACACTTTTAGAAATACTTATGAGTTCCTGCTATGTACCAGACACTGATGGGCTTAGTCAGTTATTTTGTACCTGGTCATAGTTAGCTTTGGACAAGGCAAATCATCTTCTGAACACTCCAGTTTGGAACATTTGGTGAAAAAATACATTAGAAGTCTATTTAAAGATTCTTCACATAGCTCTTGTGCTCTTCTTTGCTGGTGTTCTCCTGTCTGTGTCATAGTCACAGATCATCAGCACCTAACTGGCCAAGCAGGTCAGTTGATTCTGATGCTCTGCAATACACTCAACATTTCTAAATCCAGTTCCACACTGTAAACCACCTGTGGTTAACTGTCACATAAATTACAAAATCTTTACTGTGTCTAACCTACAGGAAAGAAGCATATTCTTGGTTTAGCTATTTATTGACTAGGAGTGGTTATGTGGGGTTGAGTTTGGCAGCCAATATAAGTCCTCATAATTTAATGCAGTTTGTGTAAATAATACTCACCAAAGGTATAATTATTTATGTTGAAGCACAAACATATCCAACAACATAATTGAGTTCTACGTTTCTTTACAATGGTGAACAAGTCAGGCTCCAAAGGCAAACTGCACAGGAACTTGCCTTTTGGGCTTTACAGCATTGCCCGTGTTACTTTAGGTGTTCACCCTGGTGATGCTGTAAAAATATCCTGTAATGGAGCCAGACAGGAAGCTGAGACACACAGGCTATTTGAGCTAAAAGGGTCCTGAAGATTGATAGTGCTTTGAAGTACTAAACTCTTTTCTGAAAGGCCAGGTCCAACCCCCAGATGTGTTTTGCCAACTAATTAGTTACCAAATAAAATGAAAATGGTGAGTTTTTACACAAAGATGGTAATTTTCAATTTATTTGGAAAATTTAGTAGATCTGATGCACATTCTTCATGATCGTAATCAGGTGGAGCTGAGAAGTTACTTCCCCTTTCAGGTGCGTCCTTGATCCCCAGGGTTTCACAATCCCTCTCAGCCACTTTCTTTTTACATCATCTGTCTGGACCCTGTAATCATATGGGTTTAAAATCCTTTGTTTAGTCTAAACTCTTCGTTTTCATCATGTAAAAATTTGAGTTATGAAGGAGAAACAATTTACCTGAAATCGTGGAAAACGAAACTCACCTATACATAAAACATGTCATATGCCCTTATTCCTTACTATAAAAAACTTCATATAATTCAGAGTGGCTATATGTCTAATTTTAAAAATAAAATAAAATAAAACCTTTAAGTTTCCAGTCTCCCTTGCAAAAGGGTTCACCATATGGCAGACTATGTTCCTATATTATATAAGTAGAAATCTATTGGGGATTTCTAGGAAAGATTTGCCAACTCTTTCTACCTCCTTTTTTCTTTTTCCTACATAAAATATTAAGGTAAAACTGGGGCATCCATGTCATGATCATGAGGCAATAATTACTGGGACAAAAGGCACAGTATAGCTTCCAGAGTCAGGAAAGATAGAAGAACCTGACTATGTTAAGCCACAATGGTTGGCTTTTGTTAAATTGACCAAATATATAACCTGTAACCCTGACTAATAACTGATAAGCATATATATTTCCTTTCCCACCACACACACACACACACACACACACACTGCTCTCTTTCCGTCTTCCTATTTATGATTTTATTTAGTACTTATTATAAGTCAGTTACTATACTGGTCCTGCTTCTGTCTGAAAGTAATGGAGATCAGACTGTGGCACACTGCTCCCTGGTCTAAAATGCTAGTGGAAACCAAGAAAGTCAGACAAAATAGCACATTCTATTTAGATCCTTAAACATCATTAAAATGGGGCTATTAGCACTGTGAATGGGAACACAGCCTACTCTTGGTAAGAAAAGGATTGAGGACTTAACAAATGGGAGATTTATAATACATTAGTAAAATTAACAGATAAAGGAACGAAAATCTACAAACAAAAAATAAAATTGATTCTCAGGAGATCTGTGATAATTCAGTCAATTCCGTCTGCACTGTTACTTGTGCTGAAACACCAGTGTCCTATACATGGGATGTAAGATGCAGTACCATTAAGACACAGGGTAAGAGTGTGTCTGCGTGTGGTTTTTATGTGTGCGTGTATTTAACATACATTTAGATATTTCCTTTGTCCACCTCAGCTAATATCGTGGTAAGAGAATATCATGTAGGTGGCTATAATGAAAGATTTTGTTTGACATCACTTTAAAATATTCTTAGATCTTCTGAGTGAATCTTATTATCAAAATATTTCACTTGGGCAGTTTAGAAATTGTTTTCAAGCAAGTTTTGAGAAAGCTGAAACACTTTAACCTCAATTTCCTTCTCTCTAAATTGAAGATGTTGAATTGTACCATTACTAAGTTCCTTTCAGATCTAGCATTTTCAGAATTCTGTAAAATCTCTTTCTAATGCATTTTTTTTTCTGCCACTGTGTGCACACTGCTTGCTCCTGGATCCATCTCAACAGATGAGGGAGATCACTGTGTATAAACTAATCAAAAGCGGTAGGTCATGAATAGGAAGTAAGATACATTCCTTTTATAGTAGCCATAAGAAGTTATTCCCATCAAATTGAGATAAAGGAAAACCATTCACTTCACTCTGGAGACTAGAGATTTATTTATGTTTACAGTCTCTATGGGCTTCAGAAGTATGGACAGAAAGAAGAAAGAAGGCAACAGAATTTGAAGGCACATCAGGACGTTTTCTTTCTTTGGTGTGGAGCAGTCAGAGGAGAAAGACCACCCCTCTCATGGGTAGAACTGATTTGACATGCATTACTCATAGAAATGCACTTCTAATTCCAGAATTTAAGGCGCAGAAGTAGGCAGTTGAGGATGAAATGGCACATGGGGGGAAGTTTTCTAAACCACTCTGAGCAGCTATACAATTATTACACTCATTCATTAGTTCTTTTAACAGATAATAATTTAGGGGCCAGGTACTGTGATAGGGACTTCAGATATAGTATTATACAAAGCAAGATCTTTGCTATAGGGAGTACAAATAATCAAAATATAACAGGATAAATGCTGTGTTAGAAATAATACATGATAAAAATTTAATAAACACAGGACTGTGATAATTTGGATGAGGACATGACTAAATATACCCAGTGAAAACTCTCATCACTTCTGTCCTATGCTAAGAAGGAAGAACTTATTTTATGCTGTTACTTTGTATGGCCAGAGTGATAGCAAGGGACCTCCCTCCCCCAGTCTAGCTTACCAAGAAAAATAAAAGCAATAGCCCACTAAGGGATCGTAAGAAGGATCCACCAGAGCGGGAAGTATGGTGGGCATTTATAATTCCTTTATTTAAAATTAATCCAGTAGAACTTGGTGAAGCCTAGGATGTCCTAACTAATTTACATCAGTTTTACCAAGGGAGGGGAGAACCTATATGAGAACTTATAAAAGCAAAGGTAGAGTGAGGTGAGAGTTCACAGACTAATGGAGTAGAGATTCCAACCCAGTTGGAAAGCAAAGAATAATTGAAATCACACGGATAATCCTTACTATTCATCTTTGTTTTCTTAGCGCCTAGCAAAGGTAGAATGAGCCAAATGTAACAGATTAATGGAGTACACACACCAACCCAGCTGGATAGCAAAGCAGTAATTAAGACCAGGCAGAGGTACTGGCATAGATGAGCCCATGTTATTATGATTATTCTCCTAAAAATGTATCTTTCCAACATTAGTGGGAAGAAAACAGTAAAACCTAGAGAGAATTCAACAGTATGGGGAGAGAAGAGAGGAAACAGTGCAACAGTAAGAATAAGAATATTAATGTATCTTTCCTTGGAAGCCTTAGTGAATTAATGCTTATAAATGGCCAGAGTGTTTGGTTCAAACATTCAGTATAAGTGAGAGGAGCTATTTTTATGTAACTTTTTCAGAGTTCATTAACAATCAAAGGGATTATAATAGACTTTGACAGAATTAAGTGACAATCAACAAAGTAAGAAGGGAGTTTATTATGGAGAATATTATATTTCCTGCATAATATTAATTTCACAAAAAGGCATTTTAGAAACTACAGCTTAAAATTTGCTATATTCATATTTTTGTATTTAAATCTTTATTCCTCCTTCAAAATACTCCTTATATAGGAACATGATTTTGGGGGGAAGTCATTGATCAGTGTCTTCTTAATTTTCTCATTTTTATATTACCTTTTAAAATAAGATGTTGCTTTTAGACTACTTTAAAATAAACTTTGGCATCAACAGTGTTCTGCTTTCAATGGTAAAAAAGGAGAGAGAATTCAATTAAACTTTACATTCTCTCACCACATGGATTTTGAATTACCATGTGCTATGTTTTATGCCGTATACTATTTAATTTGAATGGAAATGCACCTCATATTTTCAGAGTACATATTCTTTAGTTATTCATATTAGTTCATATAGTGAGAACATAAATACACTTCCATTCTTTTTCCTACACATTGGCTTCTAACCAGCCAGAGACTTTGTTTCCACCTTTAATACCTGACAAAAAATGCTGGCTGCTGTTAATGTCATCTGTCAAATATCACATTTCCTCCATTATGGGAGAACTAAAACATATTTTTTTTTATGGCATGTCAAATGTATAAATTCAATGAACTTCTGATTTGTTGGCAGAAAGCAAAGACTAAAAAGCAGTGTATGATATTTTCATTTGGCATGTACTAATATGTTGGCACAAATAATTTCTGTATTATAAATGATACTCAACTTCCTCTTTGATGGCCTTACTTTAAGAGTAGATTTTGAACCAAAGATGTTAACCAGTTAGAATTTCTGTCACTGGGCTGTTTTATTCAGAAGTATTTGATACTCGAAAGTGCCTTTTATTCACTTCAGCTTGAATCCATGTGCTGCCAAAAGCTTTCCTATTAATGTGATTATTTCAGGGAACATCTTAAAGTTTTCACTGAGTAACTTTTTTTGACGTGACAACTTTTATCTCCTCGATCTTGAAAAGTATGTGTCATGAAAAAGGTGCATGCTGGTGAAGGGTGGCGAGGGGGTAGGGCATATGGCATCCCATAGGGATAATTGTATTTTGACTGTTTTTTTAAATAATCGAAGTATTTATTTATCAGCCTGATTATGACTACAGTTTCTCTTTTTAATCCATTCTACATATTGCTGCCAAAGCGATTGCTCTGTCTCACATATGTATATATTTTTTAACATCTTTATTGGAGTATAATTGTTCTACAATGCTGTGTTAGTTTCTGCTTTATAACAAAGTGAATCAGCTATACATATACATATATCTCCATATCTCCTCCCTCTTGCTGTCTCATATATTTTGGCTTATAACCCATCTGCTGAAAAAAAAATAGGGTATCTTTGTATTGTTTTCAGAATTATTTTTTGCTTAGAGTAGCACACTGATCCTTTGCATCATTGCCCCTACTTGCCCCCCAGCCTCATCTCTCTCTTCTTCCCATGGTGACTCCTGCTCTAGCAATGCTGATCTAGAGTCATCCTCACACACTCCCTGCTCCCCTGGGTGTCCTGCTTTTGGCTATGGACTTCTACTTCTAGCAGCACTTAAAAAAGAAGAAGAAAAAGAAGGAAAGAAAGAACTCCTGCTCATTTTATGAGACTCACCTCAAGTATCCCCTCCTCCTCAGACCTTCCCAAAGCCCCTGACAGTGAGCCCTATTCCACCATCCATTGTACTGTGTCACCACCGAGCAAATTCATCCAGTTTTGTAAAGTATTTTCATGGTTTTCTTTTTCTTTTTATCTTACAGATGATTTGAAAGTTGAGAGAAGGGTCTGAGTCTTGTCTATCTCTGTGTCCCTCCATCACCTAGTAGTAAACAGGGATAAAAATAAAACTGTTTTTTTTTTGAAAGAAGGAATGAATGGAAGCTACAAGTTTATATAAAAAAGAGAACAAAACAAACAAGCCAACAAAACAATACTGGTTCACTCAACCCTATTTGTATAATAAAATTGACATCTAAATTAGTCTTTCTAGTTGGTAAATTGGAAGAAAATTAATGATCCTGAAAATGAAAGGTAGGGTGTCCCATTATAAGCTTCCTTAGAATATAACTGGGAACTTTCATTTCTTCTGTTGTCCTCTTTTCCCTTTCCACTCTGAATCATCTTCTAAAATGGTTCACCCAAATAAAAAGTTAATTAATTTTTATTAAGCAATTAAAGGAAGAAAAGTAATTTTCATTTTCTAGTCAAAGAATTGGAAAGAGGGAGAGAAACTGACTGATTTTTTTAGAAATGGCTATCCTAGAGACCAAAATGTTGCCCACATATAGCAAGGTAAGAAGGATGAATATGACAGGGATGATCCATGGGTAATGCAATACTGTCTTCCAGTGTGGAGAGAGATGTATCTGTACATCAACTTTGATCACACTATGAAGGGATTAGTATAAGAGAGAGATGGCATATTCCTTGAAACATATTCTCTAGCCTCCATTTATACTGAAAATTTTGCTGTAAAGAGGATGAGCAGATAACTTCCATGGTTGAACAGCTTTTTCAAATTTCGCAAATTTTCAAACTTTCTATCGACAAATAGTGGCATACTCAATTCTTCAAGCTAACAGTGTTGAACTGAATCAGAGTTTAGGGTTTCTCTAGCTATAAAAAGTAATGATCCTTTCTCAAAGCCTCTCTGGAGTGCATCACGTGCATCTATAGGTTAAGAGCATGTCCTAATGCTCAGACATGTGAATTCAAATCTAGACCCTGTAATTGACTTTGTGATGTTGGACAATTTAATTTTCATCTTTGAAGCCTGATTTTCTCAGCTATAATGTAAAGGTTGAGTATTGTGAGGATAAAATGAATAACAAAAATAGCTAATATTAATTGAGTATGTAGCATATGCCAGTCACTCTTGCAGGTGCTTTATACAAATTAATGCTTTTAAACAATCCCAATAACTTTATTATTTAGGTACAATTATTGTACCCATTTTACAGAAGAAGAAACTGAGAACCAAGTAAACTATCAATTATTTAATGAAATATATAGCAGAGGGCCTGACATACAGTAAGCAAGCAATAGCTGGAAACATATTGCTTTTTTCTATTATTCATGTGTTAGTCATATTCATACATGTGAATATATGTATGTGTGTATCATATAAATGTATGAGAGAGAGGAGAAATTGAGAGAGAGAGAGAAAAAGAGATTCATTATAAGGAAATTGTATGGACACTGAGAAGTCCAACAACTGCAGTCTCCAAGCTCAAGATCCAAGGGAGCCTATAGCATAGTTCTAGTCCAAGTCCAAAGGTCTGAGCACTAGGAAAGCCAGTGGTTTAAGTTCTAGTCCTAGCCTGAATCGAAAGGCAGGGGAAGAGCAATGTCCCAGCTTGAGAACAGTCAGGCAGAGATATCAAATTCTTTCTTATTCTGCCTTTTGTTCTATTCAGGCCTTCGATGGATTGGATGAGGTTCACCCACATTGAGGTAGGCAATCTGCTTTACTCAGTCTGTTCATTCAAACGCGGATCTCTTCCGGAAACACCCTCAAAGACACAGTCAAACTAAAGTTTAACCAAAGGTCTGAGCACCCATGGCCCAGTCAAGCTGACACACAAAATTAACCATCACAGTAAATTTCAAAGGAGGCAAATGTTTGTAGAATCACTTAAAAATGAATTCTCAAAATGAAGGTTATAATTATATTTTACAAATGGAAGCACGAATGAGAATGGAGTCCGGTCCATACTTCACACACAGTAAATGCTTATTTAGTGATTAATTGAGATATCATCCCTTGGAGGTGGGTATGCTAAATTTAGAACATTGTAACAGGTAATTGAAAGGACAGAGTACAAAAGTGGGTCCAAAGAGAAGACAATTTAGGAAAAGCAGAGCAAGTGAAATGATGGCAAAGGGTATATCCACATATCTCAAATAATTGAGATATCTATATATCTATATATATCTAGATATCTAGATATAGATATAGATATGGGTTTTAGGAATCAGACAGTTGGACAAAATATGAAGTAGAATTTGTCTAATTCAAGTTGAAAAAATAATTTTAAAAGTATTCTTGGATTAACAAATGATGACTACACAGAAGAAATATCAAACTGTAGCTTCTCTGGTTGTACCCTATTTCAATCTATCCTCATTAGTGCCAGTAGTTTGCTTTTAAATCTATGAATCTAATTGCCATCCACATGCTTAAAAATGTGTTAGGGAATCCCCACTGTGTCTAAATGAAATTCAGACTCCTTTGTATACCATAGATTCTCCTAACATTTGCCTTACTTTTCATTTCCAGACTCATTTCTTACCACTGTTCCCTCTGTATACATTGAATTCTATCTATAATTAGCTACTTATATCCTTCTCTTGCCTAAATGACTCTGTCTTCCCTTTTTCAACTGATGAGCCCTATTCCTTGAAAAGAGAGTTTATGATGGTAATGACAATAATGGGAATGACAATATAATGGGAAAGAAGAGGAAGGTGGTAGTGATTATAGCTCTCTTTTACTGATTATTTCTGGCCAACCCCTTTAAAGAATGTCTTAACTACCTTACTTCATTTAATGCTTACAACAAACCTTGGTTCTGTTATTCACAGTTTGTTGTGGAAATTGTAGCTTAAAGAGATTGAATGACTTGCTCAAGGTCACCCACTTAATAAGAACAATTTTAATTTCGTCTGAATACCAAATCCACTCAGCAAAATATCAAAATGGCTTTTCTAAAAATCCTTTTATTAATAATAAAATTTTAAAACTCATTAAGCTCTCCAGTATGTTGCTTTTATATTGTATCTAATTATATAAGAATTATTTACATATCAGACTACTCAATTTCTGATATGTAAATAAGGATTTACATATTTACATGTTACTTAAAGATTTGATTTCCTTAAGACTAGGAATGATTTCCATCAGTCTGCTTGCCCCATACCCTGAACAGTGTTAGGTTCGTCATAAGCAGTTTATAATCTTTTATTAATAAAAGCAAATATAAAAAATAAATTCTAAATATACCCAAATGAAGGCCTACAGCCCTAATAGTAAAAATAAAAAATCAAAGCAAATTGCCTTTGCTATTTTAAATGTGAGGGGAGATAGAAACCTTATTAAAATTCCCCTCTACTAGAATGTCAATAGATGAACACATTGGATAAAAATAAGCACAAAGCTTAATTCTTTTTCTTAATTATTATCTGGGGAAAGTCTTTGAAAAGAGAAGTATCAAAGGATACAAAAACAGGAAGATCAAGAAATGTACCAAATTGGCATTGATTTCCTAAGCAAACGGAATAGTCTATAAAATCATTGTTTGGGGGTAGGGGTTGTTGCTTCCGTCACAAAAAGCATGAAAATTAAATTATTTGCTTTAAATAATCTTGTCATAAGGAAACTCAATATGCTTCTTCCTACATTAAATAAAAATGAATCCCTTGTGTGGTTGCCCATTGTGAAGCAGGATAACGACTTTATTGTTGATAGACCAATCAATATCTTTCAATCCCAACGTGCAACGTATCTGTCACCATCAGTACAGCAGAAGGCAAAAGAGGTGCAATAAATGTTAGCATAGACAAGATGACGTAGCAGGTAGACTCATTAGAGGAATTATCAGGAGTAGAGAATTCTGTCTCCCGACATTAATGCCCACAACTTTAACCTTTTGATTGGATTTCTTCATAGAATTCAGCCTGACTTTTATAATTTTTAAAAAGTCTACATTTATTCTCTAGTTTCTCTTGTGCTTTTCAGGATTTCTTTCTAAATATTCTCTGTGAGTAAATATTTGGAGGGCAATTAATGTTCTTATAGAACTTTGTGGCTGTTTTGTAAATGCATTCAACTGGAGATAAATGCCCTCAACTTGAAATTTGGATCTCATTATCCCTTTTACTAAATTATATATTGCCGTTTTGTAATAGTTACACTGTCCCAAATACATAACTTCTGTAGGCATCTTTAATTAGAAGTATTTGGCCAAATAAGCACAGTTGAAAGTTTTCACTGAGATTCTGAGACTCAAGTCTGCAGCAACACCAACTCACTACACCCATAACGTGTACTCTTTGTGTGCTACATGTTAAAAAGCACTTGCAAATAGTGTACGTGTATCAGAATAAAGCATTTTTTGTTTTAATCAGACTATACCAAGTCCTTTAGAAAACATTTTCCAACAAATGATGTGAACATTAAATCATACTACATAAATTTTGAATCTGTGAAAGTCACAATTTGTGCTTGCTCATCCACGATATTTATCTTGTCTACTCCATCGTGTGTTTCCTTCTAGATGCCTCTATTGCGTGAGTGGTTCAGGTACATAGCAAGTCACATGGATCCTTGTTCACTTCTTCCTTTGGTTATTTTCTTTCAAATTTTAATCCCTTACTTAAATCAATAACAGAATAAATAAATGCACAAACTATTAAGAGGTTGGTCATGTAATTGCTCAACACTTTCCTACTGAGTTGATTCTAGTTTTCAGATAATTAGTTCTTTATTCAAGACGAGTTTCTAGGGGAAGACTGGGAGAGAAGACTGAAAGATGAAGAGTTGGTGACGGGTGTTAATTGCTATGGGAGAGCCAGTAAGACTGTGATGCATTGCAAGATACTGTTCCTATTTGTATTGTTTTTTTTATTAAGTCTCAAGTTTAAAATTTGGAGCTTACTCTTTTAAAAAAAAAAAAAATTCCGGGGGAATAAAAAACCGGAGGCTGCAGCTGCTTTGAAATACTACTAATATTAGACATATAGCTCTGAAGATATGAAAGAACTTTGTTTCCCTTTTTCTTGTGTTTTTGCATAAAAAAGAAGAAAGATAAATCTGTGGGTATGAGGGAGGAAAATTATAAATTCTAGTTAGGGATTTATTCTTCAGCAAGTTTTCATCTCAATATTTTTTGAAAAGTACTTTTTACAGTTAGAGGTGTTCATATTTAAAGTTCAGATAATATAGAATATGGTAAAGAAGAAATTAAAAATTAACTGAAATGCCACGAGTTGAAGAAAATCATTATATTTGGCATATATTCCTCAAGAACATACATAAAATATATAAAAACACAACTAAACTGTTTACGTGCTTATTTATTTATCTTATAGAAATGTAATCATTCTATTAAAAAGTTTACGAAATGTTTTTTTCACATAATTTATCATGACCATATTTCCATGATAATAATGGCAGAACCATGTTAAATTATAAATTTGCTTATCCTAAAATTAAATTAACATTATTTGTTCCTCTTGGCTTCTTATTATGTATCAGAAATAAATTTAAGGTAAACCTCTTTTGTTTATTAAAAAAGATTGTTGGGCTTCCCTGGTGGTGCAGTGGTTGAGAGTCCGTCTGCAGATGTAGGGGACACGGGTTCGTGCCCCAGTCCGGGAGGATCCCACATGCCGCGGAGCAGCTGGGCTGGTGAGCCATGGCCGCTGAGACTGCGCGTCTGGAGCTGGTGCTCCACAGTGGGAGAGGCCACAACAGTGAGAGGCCCGTGTACTGCAAAAAAAAAAAAAAAAAAATTGTAATCTGCAGATGTAGGGGACACGGGTTCGTGCCCCAGTCCGGGAGGATCCCACATGCCGCGGAGCAGCTGGGCTGGTGAGCCATGGCCGCTGAGACTGCGCGTCTGGAGCTGGTGCTCCACAGTGGGAGAGGCCACAACAGTGAGAGGCCCGTGTACTGCAAAAAAAAAAAAAAAAATTGTATAAACCTAAAAGTAGATAAAGAGGGAATAATGGCAGCAATAGATTTTCTCAAAAGGCTTACATGCAAACCTGATTAATAGATGGTGACAATAATGGTGAAACAAACTTCTCATGACTTTAAAACCAACCATTTCAAAGTCATATATCAAATTCAGTGTTTGTTGTAGTATGTGAATCTCAACAAGGGTATATTTGTTTTAATTTATGAAATGTTAAATATAGCTATTTTCACTAGCTTTTCTCAAGACATTATTTAATCTGTATCTTTGCTTTTATTGAGTTTTTTTCTCCTTTTAGTCTTCATTACTCTCTCCTTTCTCTCAATCTGGTCCATTCACTCTATTTTTTTCTCCATTATGTTCTGCCTTGAATTCTCAACCACCATTTCTAAAAGGCTTCTTTTGAACTTCAATTAATGATGTGGGTGTACCTTAATTATTACTTTTATAAGTTCTTGTGTTTTAAAAAATGTTTTTGAGCAATCTAAATACATGGAAGTTATATGATCACAAGATTTTTTAAATGATAGGAATGTTTTCATTTACATTAGGTGCTTTATGTTCTTTCCACATAAATGGTTACTAGAAATAAATAGTATTAAATTTTCCTGGAGACTTTAAATATTTATGTCTAGTGTGTTTGAAGAGAACACTCTTCAGTAGATCTCAATAGAGCATATGTTCAGGCTGCTCTTATCTCTTTCAATATTTAAGGCATTATGTGTGGTATCTAAATTGTATTACACCAAGACAATAAAACTAATGACTCTTTTTTACAGCAACTTAAAATAACACACATTTATTATCTCACAGTTTACATACATCAGGGATCTAAGCATGGCTTAGCTGGGTCATCTGCTCAGGGTCTCACCAGGGTGCAATTGAGGTATCAGCCAGAGCTGCAGTCTCATTTGACACTGGGGTCATCTTCCAAGTTTGTTGGTTATTGGCAGTATTGAGTTTCTTGAGGCTGTAGAATTGCAGCGTGCAGCCCCAGTCAAGCTGCTTTTTAAAGTCTGCCTGCCATTCCCTCTCACATGACTCTCTACAGAACGTGACATTTTTCTTCTTCAAGGTCAATGGGAGAATTATCTGCTGCTCCTACTCCTATCTCTGAATTCCAGTCCCAGCTTTTTTTTTTTTTTACATCTTTATTGGAATATAATTGCTTTACGATGGTGTGTTAGTTTCTTCTTTATAACAAAGTGAATCAGTTATACATATACATATGTTCCCATATCTCTTCCCTCTTGCGTCTCCCTCCCTCCCACCCTCCCTATCCCACCCCTCTAGGCAGTCACAAAGCACCGAGCTGATCTCCCTGTGTTATGCGGCTGCTTCCCACTAGCTACCTACCTTACGTTTGGTAGTGTATATATGTCCATGCCTCTCTCTCGCTTTGTCACAGCCTACCCTTCCCGCTCACCATATCCTCAAGTCCATTCTCTAGTAGGTCTGTGTCTTTATTCCTGTCTTACCCCTAGGTTCTTCATGACATTTTTTTTTCTTAAATTCCATATATATGTGTTAGCATACAATATTTGTCTTTCTCTTTCTGACTTCACTCTGTATACCAGACTCTAGGTCCATCCACCTCATTACAAATAGCTCAATTTCGTTTCTTTTTATGGCTGAGTAATATTCCATTGTATATATGTGCCACATCTTCTTTATCCATTCATCCGACGACGGGCACTTAGGTTGTTTCCATCTCCGGGCTATTGTAAATAGAGCTGCAATGAACATTTTGGTACATGACTCTTTCTGAATTCTGGTTTCCTCAGGGTATATACCTAGTAGTGGGATTGCTGGGTCATATGGTAGTTCTATTTGTAGTTTTTTAAGGAACCTCCATACTGTTCTCCATAGTGGCTGAACCAATTCACATTCCCACCAGCAGTGCAAGAGTGTTCCCTTTTCTCCACACCCTCTCCAGCATTTATTGTTTCTAGATTTTTTGATGATGGCCATTCTGACTGGTGTGAGATGATATCTCATTGTAGTTTTGATTTGCATTTCTCTAATGATTAATGATGTTGAGCATTCTTTCATGTGTTTGTTGGCAGTCTGTATATCTTCTTTGGAGAAATGTCTATTTAGGTCTTCTGCCCATTTTTGGATTGGGTTGTTTATTTTTTTGTTATTGAGCTGCATGAGCTGCCTGTAAATTTTAGAGATTAATCCTTTGTCAGTTGATTCATTTGCAAATATTTTCTCCCATTCTGAGGGCTGTCTTTTGGTCTTGTTTATGGTTTCCTTTGCTGTGCAAAAGCTTTGAAGTTTCATTAGGTCCCATTTGTTTATTTTTGTTTTTATCTCCATTACTCTAGGAGATGGGTCAAGAAGGATCTTGCTGTGATTTATGTCATAGAGTGTTCTGCCTATGTTTTCCTCTAAGAGTTTGATAGTTTCTGGCCTTACATTTAGGTCTTTAATCCATTTTGAGCTTATTTTTGTGTATGGTGTTAGGGAGTGATCTAATCTCATACTTTTACATGTACCTGTCCAGTTTTCCCAGCACCACTTATTGAAGAGGCTGTCCTTTCTCCACTGTATATTCCTGCCACCTTTATCAAAGATAAGGTGACCATATGTGCATGGGTTTATCTCTGGGCTTTCTATCCTATTCCATTGATCTATCTTTCTGTTTTTGTGCCAGTACCATACTGTCTTGATTACTGTAGCTTTGTAGTATAGTCTGAAGTCAGGCAGCCTGATTCCTCCAGCTCCATTTTTTGTTCTCAAGATTGCTTTGGCTATTCGGGGTCTTTTGTGTTTCCATACAAATTGTGAAATTTTTTGTTCTAGTTCTGTGAAAAATGCCAGTGGTAGTTTGATAGGGATTGCATTGAATCTATAGATTGCTTTGGGTAGTAGAGTCATTTTCACAATGTTGATTCTTCCAATCCAAGAACATGGTATATCTCTCCATCTGTTTGTATCATCTTTAATTTCTTTCATCAGTGTCTTATAATTTTCTGCATACAGGTCTTTTGTCTCCTTAGGTAGGTTTATTCCTAGATATTTTATTCTTTTTGTTGCAATGGTAAATGGGAGTGTTTTCTTGATTTCACTTTCAGATTTTTCATCATTAGTGTATAGGAATGCCAGAGATTTCTGTGCATTAATTTTGTATCCTGCTACTTTACCAAATTCATTGATTAGCTCTAGTAGTTTTCTGGTAGCATCTTTAGGATTCTCTATGTATAGTATCATGTCATCTGCAAACAGTGACAGCTTTACTTCTTCTTTTCCGATTTGGATTCCTTTTATTTCCTCTATTTCCTTTTCTTCTCTGGCTAAAACTTCCAAAACTATGTTGAATAAGAGTGGTGAGAGTGGGCGACCTTCTCTTGTTCCTGATCTTAGTGGAAATGCTTTCAGTTTTTCACCACTGAGGATGATGTTGGCTGTGGGTTTGTCATATATGGCCTTTATTATGTTGAGGAAAGTTCCCTCTATGCCTACTTTCTGCAGGTTTTTTATCATAAATGGGTATTGAATTTTGTCGAAAGCTTTTACTGCTTCTGTTGATATTATCATGCGGTTTTTCTCCTTCAATTGTGGTTAATATGGTGTATCACGTTGATTGATTTGCATATATTGAAGAATCCTTGCATTCCTGGAATAAACCCCACTTGATCATAGTGTGTGATCTGTTTAATGTGCTGTTGAATTCTGTTTGCTATTATTTTGTTGAGGATTTTTGCATCTATGTTCATCAGTGATACTGGCCTGTAGTTTTCTTTCTTTGTGACATCCTTGTCTGGTTTTCCTATCAAGGTGATGGTGGCCTCATAGAATGAGATTGGGAGTATTCCTCCCTCTGCTATATTTTGGAAGAGTTTGAGAAGGATAGGTGTTAGCTCTTCTCTAAATGTTTGATAGAATTCGCCTGTGAAGCCATCTGGTCCTGGGCTTTTGTTTGTTGGAAGACTTTTAATCAGTTTCAATTTCAGTGCTTGTGATTGATCTGTTCATATTTTCTATTTCTTCTGGATTCAGTCTTGGCAGATTGTGCATTTCTAAGAATCTGTCCATTTCTTCCAGGTTGTCCATTTTATTGGCACAGAGTTGCTTGTAGTAGTCTCTCATGATCTTTTTTATTTCTGCAGTGTCCGTTGTTACTTCTCCTTTTTCATTTCTAATTCTATTGATTTGAGACTTTTCCTTTTTTTTCTTGATGGGTGTGGCTAATGGTTTATCAATTTTGTTTATCTTCTCAAAGAACCAGCTTTTAGTTTTATTGATCTTTGCTATCGTTTCCTTCACTTCTTTTTCATTTATTTCTGATCTGATTTTTATGATATCTTTCCTTCTGCTAACTTTGGGGTTTTTTTGCTCTTCTTTCTCTAATTGCTTTAGGTGCAAGGGTAGGTTGTTTAGTCAAGATGTTTCCTATTTCTTAAGGTAGGATTGTATTGCTATAAACTTCCCTCTTAGAACTGCTTTTGCTGCATCCCATAGATTTTGGGTCATTGTATCTCCATTGTCATTTGTTTCTAGGTATTTTTTAATTTCCTCTTTGATTTCTTCAGTGATCACTTCATTATTAAGTAGTGTATTGTTTAGCCTCCATGTGTTTGTATTTTTTACAGATCTTTTCCTGTAATTGATATCTAGTCTCATAGCATTGTGGTCAGAAAAGATACTTGATACAATTTCAGTTTTCTCAAATGTGTCAAGGCTTGATTTGTGACCCAAGATATGATCTATCCTGGAGAATATTCCATGAGCACTTGAGAATAATGTGTATTCTTTTGTTTTTGGATGGAGTGTCCTATAAATATCAATTAAGTCCATCTTGTTCAATGTATCATTTAAAGCTTGTGTTTGCTTATTTATTTTCCTTTTGGATGATCTTTCCATTGGTTAAAGTGGGGTGTTAAAGTCCCCTACTATGAATGTGTTACTGTTGATTTCCCCTTTTAATGGATGTCAGTGTTTGCCTTATTTGTTGAGGTGCTCCTATGTGGGGTGCATAAATGTTTACAATTATATCTTCTTCTTGGATCGATCCCTTGATCATTATGTAGTGTCCTTCTTTTTCTCTTCTAATAGTCTTTATTTTAAAGTCTATTTTGTCTGATATGAGAATTGCTACTCCAGCTTTCTTTTTTGGTTTCCATTTGCGTGAAATATCTTTTTCCATCCCCTTACTTTCAGTCTGTATGTGTCTCTAGGTCTGAAATGGGTCTCTTGTAGATAGCAAATATATGTGTCTTGTTTTTGTATCCATTCAGCCAATCTGTGTGTTTTGGTGGGAGCATTTAGTCCTTTTACATGTAAGGTAATTATCGATATGTATGTTCCTATTCCCATTTTCTTAATTGTTTTGGGTTCGTTATTATAGGTCTTTTCCTTCTCTTGTGTTTCTTCCCTAGAGAAGTTCCTTTAGCATTTGTTGTAAAGCTGGTTTGGTGGTGCTGAACTCTCTCAGCTTTTGCTTGTCTGTAAAGCTTTTAATTTCTCCATCAAATCTGAATGAGATCCTTGCTGGGTAGAGTAATCTTGGTTGCAGGTTTTTCTCCTTCATCACTTTCAATATGTCCTGCCACTCCCTTCTGGCTTGCAGAGTTTCTGCTAAAAGATCAGCTGTTAACCTTATGGGGATTCCGTTGTGTGTTATTTGTTGTTTTTCCCTTGCTGCTTTTAATAAGTTTCCTTTGTATTTAATTTTTGACAGTTTGATTAATATGTTTCTTGGCATATTTCTCCTTGGATTTATCCTGTATGGGACTCTCTGTGCTTCCTGGACTTGATTAACTATTCTTTTCCCATATTAGGGAAGTTTTCAACTATAATCTCTTCAAATATTTTCTCATTCCCTTTCCTTTTCTCTTCTTCTTCTGGAACCCCTATAATTCGAATGTTGGTGCTTTTAAATGTTGTCCCAGAGGTCTCTGAGACTGTCCTCAGTTCTTTTCATTCTTTTTTCTTTATTTTGCTTTACAGTAGTTATTTCCACTATTTTATCTTCCAGGTCACTTATCCATTCTTCTGCCTCAGTTATTCTGCTATTGATCCCATCTAGAGTAGTTTTAATTTCATTTATTGTGCGGTTCATCATTGTTTGTTTCATCTTTAGTTCTTCTAGGTCCTTATTAAATGTTTCTTGCATTTTGTCTATTCTATTTCCAAGATTTTGGATCACTTTACTATCATTATTCTGAATTCTTTTTCAAGTAGACTGCCTATTTCCTCTTCATTTGTTAGGTCTGGTGGGTTTCTAATCTTGCTCCTTTATCTGCTGTGTGTTTGTCTGTCTTCTCATTTTGCTTATCTTACTGTGTTTGGGGTCTTCTCTTTGCAGACTGCAGGTTCATAGTTCCCATTGTTTTTGGTGTCTGTCCCCAGTGGCTAAGGTTGGTTCAGTGGGTTGTGTAGGCTTTCTGGTGGAGGGGACTAGTGCCTGTGCTCCGGTGGATGAGGCTGGATCTTGTCTTCCTGGTGGGCAGGTCCACGTCTGGTGGTGTGTTTTGGGGTGTCTGTGGACTTATTATGATTTTAGGCAGCCTCTGTTCTAATGGGTGGGGTTGTGTTCCTGTCTTGCTAGTTGTTTGGCATAGGATGTCCAGAACTGTATCTTTCTGGTCATTGAGTGAAGCTGAGTGCTGGTGTTGAGATGGAGATCTCTGCGAGATTTTCGCTGTTTGATATTATGAGGAGCTGGGAGGTCTCTTGTGGACCAGTGTCCTGAAGCTGGGTCTCCCACCTCAGAGGCACAGCACTGACTCCTGGCTGCAGCACCAAGAGTCTTTCATCCACACGGCTCAGAATAAAAGGGAGAGAAAGTAGAGAGATAGCATTAGTAGAAGTAGAAAGAAAGAAAGGAGGGAGGGAGGGTGGGAGGAAGGAAGGAAGGAAGGAGGGAAGGAAGGAAAAAAAGAAGATAAAGTAAAATAAAGTAAAGTAAGATAAAATATAATAAAGTTATTAAAATAAGAAAATAATTATTAAGAGAAAAAAAACGGATGGATAGAACCCTAGGACAAATGGTGGAAGCAAAACTATACAGACAAAATCTCACAGAAGCATACACATATACACTCATAAAAAGAGGAACGTCAATTTGGGATGATTCGTTGTCTAAAGGAAGGAAAGAAGGAAAGAAAGAAAGAAAGTAAAATAAAATAAAGTTATTAAAATAAAAAAATTATTATTAAGAAAAAAAATTTTTTAAAAAAAGGATAGATAGAACCCTAGGACAAATGGTGGAAGCAAAGCTATACAGACAAAATCTCACACAGTAGCATACACATACACACTCACAAAAAGAGGAAAAGGGGAAAAAATCATAAATCTTGCTCTCAAAGTCCACCTCCTTAATTTGGGATGATTTGTTGTCTATTCAGGTATTCCACAGATGCAGGTTACATCAAGTTGATTGTGGAGCTTTAATCCACTGCTCCTGAGTCTGCTGGGAGAGATTTCCCTTTCTCTTCTTTGTTCTCACAGCTCCCGGGGCTCAGCTTTGGATTTGGCCGCGCCTTTGCGTGTGGGTCGCCTGTGGGAGTCTGTTCTTTGCTCAGACAGGGCGGGATTAAAGGAGCTGCTGATTCGGGGGCTCTGGCTCACTCAGGCCAGGGGGAGGGAGGGGCACGGAGTGCGGGGCAAGCCTGCGGCAGCAGAGGCCAGCGTGACGTTGCACCAGCCTGAGGCGCCCCGTGCGTTCTCCCAGAGGAGTTGACCCTGGATCCCGGGACCCTGGCAGTGGCGGGCTGCACAGGCTCCCCGGAAGGGAGGTGTGGAGAGTGACCTGTGCTCGCACACGGGCTTCTTGGTGGCGGCAGCAGCAGCCTTAGCATCTCATGCCCATCTCTGGGGTCCGCGCTTTTAGTCGCTGCTCGCGCCCGTCTCTGGAGCTCCTTTAAGCAGCACTCTTAATCCCCTCTCCTTTTGGAAGGTCTGAGGTCTTCTGCCAGCATTCAGTAGGTGTTCTGTAGGAGTTGTTCCACATGTAGGTGTATTTCTGGTGTATCTGTGGGGAGGAATATGATCTCCGCGTCTTACTCTTCCGCCATCTTTATGCAGCTACACAGGCACCAACTGGCAATGACGTGAGTTGACCAGGAAACTTGCCTAGTCTCTCATGATCTTTTTTATTTCTGCAGTGTCCGTTGTTACTTCTCCTTTTTCATTTCTAATTCTATTGATTTGAGACTTTTCCTTTTTTTTCTTGATGGGTGTGGCTAATGGTTTATCAATTTTGTTTATCTTCTCAAAGAACCAGCTTTTAGTTTTATTGATCTTTGCTATCGTTTCCTTCACTTCTTTTTCATTTATTTCTGATCTGATTTTTATGATATCTTTCCTTCTGCTAACTTTGGGGTTTTTTTGTTCTTCTTTCTCTAATTGCTTTAGGTGCAAGGGTAGGTTGTTTAGTCAAGATGTTTCCTGTTTCTTAAGGTAGGATTGTATTGCTATAAACTTCCCTCTTAGAACTGCTTTTGCTGCATCCCATAGATTTTGGGTCATTGTATCTCCATTGTCATTTGTTTCTAGGTATTTTTTAATTTCCTCTTTGATTTCTTCAGTGATCACTTCATTATTAAATAGTGTATTGTTTAGCCTCCGTGTGTTTGTATTTTTTACAGATCTTTTCCTGTAATTGATATCTAGTCTCATAGCATTGTGGTCGGAAAAGATACTTGGTACAATTTCAGTTTTCTCAAATGTATCAAGGCTTGATTTGTGACCCAAGATATGATCTATCCTGGAGAATATTCCATGAGCACTTGAGAATAATGTGTGTTCTTTTGTTTTTGGATGGAGTGTCCTATAAATATCAATTAAGTCCATCTTGTTCAATGTATCATTTAAAGCTTGTGTTTGCTTATTTATTTTCCTTTTGGATGATCTTTCCATTGGTTAAAGTGGGGTGTTAAAGTCCCCTACTATGAATGTGTTACTGTTGATTTCCCCTTTTAATGGATGTCAGTGTTTGCCTTATGTATTGAGGTGTGCCTATGTTGGGTGCATAAATATTTACAATTGTTATATCTTCTTCTTGGATCGATCCCTTGATCATTATGTAGTGTCCTTCTTTGTCTCTTCTGATAGTCTTTATTTTAAAGTCTATTTTGTCTGATGTGAGAATTGCAAGTTTCCGAATCTTATATTTTCACCTCTTCACCAGTCTGATTTTGTCACCCTGTGACTAAAGTAATTGGCCGTATGAAAAATCATTTCAGTAGATATTGTGATCATTCCTGAATATCAGGTTTCTTTATTGTCACTAGTATTTTGATATCAAAGCTGATTTCCTCTTCCCGTGGTTTGAAATGGAACTTAATTAAATAAATGACTGAAGAAAATATAATGAGAGAAATACATCAGAGTAAATAATGCCAACAAAATCTAACTCTCAGGGTGGTAGTCAGACCAGCTACATAAATTGTGAGGCCCAGGGCAGGATGAAAAGGTGAGAGCCATCATTTAAGAAGCAGGAAGAAAGTACTATTAAAGATACCAAAACGTTTTTTTCTTTACTCCATGGTCTCTTTCTCTCAACTTGTCAAGGTGTTGGGGGCTTTGTTATTATTGTTTGCAATTTAATGTCATTCTAAATAAAGAAAAATTAAAATTTAATTATCAGCATGGATTTCAGCATTTGTCCTTATATTGTGCAATGCCGATTGTAAATGAAAATGTTAGTTCTTATCTTATATGTAGGACCGAAGCTACACAATTCATATTTCTTAGCTTGTATGTGCAAAAGTATTTCTTTCTTACTTGACAGTGGAAACAAACTGAGCAAACTGAATTTAGCTGTTTTTATTTCACTTTTTGACAAGCATATATTCTGTTTACAATCTCCACCTTTGGCTTAAAGATGTGTAAGACAGAACATCAAAGGGAAAGGAATTATGGCTTTTCCTCCTTCTGCTCCCTTCAGTGATATCATTTTCAGCTTAAGTAGTTGACTAACATAGGGAAGTAACACACATAAAAATAATAATCATATCATTCCTTGGTCATTTCATGGTTTTTTATTCAGCTAAGTTCTGGTTCAAACAGAGAGCGTGACCTCTTGGGGCTCTTAGCATCCCTGCCTACTCAGTTGTAGACATGACACACACTCAATTTGAGTATCGCTGAACTACCACACATTGTGAGTTTACCAGAATTTTGTACATATGGGATGTCATAGATACTGTATACGAATACGATGGCAAGCAATGGCAGGCATTTCTACTGTGCATATCTCCTTTGCTCACATGCATGCTCTGCTGTCCCAAAGTACTTCCATTATAAAACACAAATTCAAAGATCTAACTGTTAAAATTTCAAGATGTTGAAAACCAAGCACAGGGCCTTTCTGTGTATGGGGTCCAGGCCACAGACTCCACCTGCAGAGGTAAGAATATGCTGTGTTTAAAGAGCACTCATTATGTAAAGGGGAATTAAAGAAAGATTTTTTATTCAGAAGTGTTTTATTTTTTTAAGCATAGTATTGGAAGTCTTAGCCACAGCGATCAGACAGAAGTTTGTTTGTTTCTTCCCTGCAAGAATGCCCCTTTGAAGTTGGAGAAATTTCAAGAAGTCAGGAAAACTGTTAGGCGAATACTTGGGAAACAAGACAATGTGCAAACTTTAACATCATTTTGTTGGGTGGCTCCGATGCTTCTAAGCTAGATTGAAATTTATGCTGTATTGGTCTTAGGAAAAAACACAAGGGTTTTAGAATCAGAACACTATGCTTCTACTCACTAGATAGATAAACATAAATAAATCATATAAACTGATCTGTAAAATGGGAATGATTGTGCTCATCTCTTGGAGTTTTGTGAGAACCAACTCTGATAATACAGAGAGGGTTCTAATAAAAGTTCCAATGTGGATATGGAATTTGACATAATAGACATTTTATAGATTATAGTTATTTTTTTTAATTTTGGAGGTATCATATGACACTTAAGGAAAAATCTCCTTATTAATATGCTCTGAGGGTCAAAGAATAATTTTGGAAGATAAACCAAAACTGGAACAGTATATATTGGAATTTTTTGAAAGTACCACCAAAGATAAAAACAGAAAGTGAGAAAAAAAATAAAACAAAACTGAAATTTCATGATGAGTTGTTCAAAACTGCAAGGAAAGAATCAGACCAAAGAGAAAGCTATCCCAGAAAGAGAAAATTGTTCAAGGAGAAATGAGTTTACTTTAGAGGCCTATTTGGAGGATGGTCCTAGAGCAGTAGTTCCATGAGGCTCTCTCTGCTTTCTAATAGCCTATATTAATCTTGTTTTTTTCTGAATCAACACCTTTCACTATATCACTTAATTCTGTGTTTCTTACATCATTCTGTACCCCAGCTGTCTGCTTCTCATGTTCATTACTACATTACAGATTTCTTGGTCATGAAAACCAACTATAGTAATTGTATTTTTTTTTCTCTTTCACCTCTTCAGTGTATAGCACCATGAAGGTGAATTGTTTTTCAGGTGCTTGCCTTGTTTTTCACATTTCTGTGACCATTTCTATAGTCATTACAGAATAATAATAATTCAAATATTTGGCTATAAAATGAGTTGCTTAGACTAAATAAATTATAAAGTCCTTTCTGGGTCCAAAATTTTATTATACAAATGCCTCTGGAAAATGGGGATTTCTTTAGTGATAATAGAGTATTTGAGGCCTAACAATTCAGATTGCTTGTTTATATAGCCTAATTTCCTTGTAAAACAACTCTTCAATCTATTTAAACTCCAAGAGCCAAATTACCATCTTATCCCAGGTCCTACTATAATTCTTGTTCTTATGTCTTCCTTTCATTTTCTTCATTTTCTCTGTCTGCTTGTTTGTATCTTGTTTTCATATTTTATTTTTATGGTTGCATTGCATGGAGGTGTATGTTTTGTTCTGTTCTGCTTTGCTTTGTTTTAATTATGAGAGTCTTTATATCTATTTGGAGTTAATAAAATGTACCCTATAAATAATAATATTATTTTTGTACCACATTTATAGACCAACTTCTTGACTAATTATTGGGCCAACAAGAGTTCTGAGACAGTTATTTAAAGACATGAGTTTTCTGTGTCATCGTAGGAAAGTCAAGAATAATCCTAACAAGAAATGTATGCAATCAGTTGATGATTCATTTGCTATAGACTCTAATTTTATTTTTTACATGAAATGTGTATTTCTAATTGGCTTTGTACTAGGTAACATAAGTCAGTTGGTTTTCCAACATCTTTTGATTAGCCTTTCTTTAGTTACCATATTTCTGTGTTCTCAACATGGAAATCTCCTAGAGTCAGGATGTAGGCATGTCACCTAGACTGCCAACCAACTGAACTTTAATTTGGAATTGATCAGTATGAGGAAGAAGGCTCTCTTTGGTGTTTCTAAGTTTTGCAAGGTTGGTGGTCACAGAAGTGTTTGGCTTTCATTTGTGTCAGTTGTTACAAGTCATGTTCCTAGCACTGAAGTGGCTTTTGTGGGGTGAAGAGGTGGAAGTTTTCCATAGGCTCCATGCAGCATCAGTGTTTCTTTTTTTTATCACTAGTCAGTTTCTTTTTTTTTTTTAATGGTTAAAATGCCAAATTTTATTTATTTTTCTATTTTATTTTATTTTTTATACAGCAGGTTCTTATTAGTTATCTATTTTATACATATTAGTGTATACATGTCAATCCCCATCTCCCAATTCATCCCACCACCACCCCCAGTCAGTTTCATTGTGTAGTTTCACCTAATGTTCCTAGAAACTTAGCCTCCACCCTGTTTTTTTAAGTCCTCCCAACTATTCTGTGAGATCCATAATACATTTCTACTATATGCATTTTCCTTTACTTAGCTAAAATGCAATTCTGTTACTTGTAATCAAGAATTCTGGTAAAGACTTCCTTAAGCCTTTATTCAGACAATGGAGGCCTAAAGATATGTGACATAGCATGATACATGGAGCATGCCTAGGAACATGTCAGGACTACTGCATCTTTGTGTTTAACAATGTGCTCTCTCTCCAGGTAGACAAGTTGTGAAAAGTTGTCCTTTCTGAGTACTTGCATCCATGAGCACCCTGTTTGGCTATGGCTGAGCAAGTTGTGTGGTGAAAAAGGTGCTTTTTCCTCTGGTAGGACACATTTCGGACCAAGAAGATAACCAGAATTTAGATTGGGTTTCAGTCCCCTCTTGTCTCTTCAGCTGGGTTGTTTTGTATTGAGAACAAGCTACATAATCATAGGAAATAGCCCTGATATATCTCATATAACACTTACCTGTATGCATTTATATACATGCACACATTATGCTGGTGATGGTATGTACATAAGACATTTAAGTTAAGCTTGGTAAAGTCCTTAAGTTTTACTGGGATTCAAATTAATATCTACTTCTTACATTTTAAACATGTGAAGACACTTTGGAAATAATCTGAATTTACTAATTATTTTATACTGGAAAACATTTTTATTTGTAAAACTTGTATAGCACAGTATATAATATATAAAAGCACCAAAATATACTGGAAAATGACAAAGTAGAATAATCAAAAGTGATATAAAATATTGTTGAATACTGATGACAAATTTTTGCCTTATCAGCAAGAAAGATTTTAACCTATGTTTAATCTTAGTATGGATCTGAGTTATAGTCCCAAATCTTATTCTCATCATTAGTTATTGTGTATTTAAAAAATATAACTAATGATAATGCTTAATCTGTATCTCACAATTTTATTTATACCAGCACAATAAGAAAAAATAAATAAATAAAATCGAGGTTAGTAGAGATTTCTCTGATAGGAAAGTAAATGCTTAATTTCACGAAAAATCAGGAAGCTTGTAAGATGTGAGAAAGGAGAAATGGTTGGTATTCTTACTGCTGGGCTGTCTCGTGCTTATCAGCTTCTTAATTGTTTCTCTCTTATCCCAACTAGGTTGATGAGGTAGGAGACCATGGAGACCAAAGCAGCACTTTTACTTTCGGAGCTGTGTAGCAGGGCCACCAACTGCTTGGTCATTCTATCCTAATCTAAAAAATGTTCCAACCCAATGGCTAAGCCTGCACTGTGCACTACAAGGCTACTAGTTACATGTGGACATTTAAATTTAAATTAACGTTATAAAGTTACATGTTTAATTCCTCAGTTGCACTAGCCATATTTCGAGTACTCTATATTCACATGTGGTTTGTGGCCAGTGCAGACTGAACACGTCCATCATTTCAGAAGGTTCTATTGACCATGCTGACCTAAGCACTTACTTAGAAATTAGTTTTCATTTTTAACTTACAATTCCTTGGAATCTTGCTTTAAATACTCCAATGTTATACTAAGTGTGTCAGTCTCATACTGACTGTGTTCTTCCATTTAGCAGTTGCCGTGAAGTAATTAGTAGTGTCTTGTGGGATGAAGGTCAGCAAAGCATAGCAGTCACGGCGTTTTAGCCTTTAACCCTTTTGACAAAGATATACTTCCCTTTACCAAAACTTGTTTGCTAAAGGAGAATAATTACTGAATTTCATTGAATCTGAGATATCATCAATTGAAAGATGTAGCATTATTTTGTGTTCCAGTAAGCTATTCAATTATGATGTTCCTTTTATATCAGAGTCGAGTCATCTTAATTTCAAGGATGTTAAAATGTGAAAAAAATGCACATCTTGGATTTATTGAAATATGGTAAAATAAAAAGCCAAATCTTCCTTCCTTTACAAAATCATATCTTGCAACATAGAAAGAATAAGACAATTTAATTACAGAAAATTATCCTTGATAGTGTATTAATGGATTGAGAGCTTTCTTAAAATACCCTTTTCTTTTATTCATCTTGTGTATCTGGCTTTATCTCTAATGACAAATAGCTCACTATACATTAAAATACAAGAAAATTCAATCTTTTTACTGTTCAGATCTGCAAGTTTTAACAACTGCCTATTAGTCATGGAACCACCACCACAGTCAAGGTATAGAATAGTGCCATCACACTAAAAATTATCCCACATCACTCTGTATTCAATCCTTCTCTTTAATTCCAACCCATGGCAACTATTGATTTTTTTTTTTGTCTCCATAGTTTTACATTTTCTAGAATGTCATATAAATGGATTCATACAGTATGTAGCCTTTTAAATCTGGTTACTTTTAATTTACATTATGCATTTGCGCTTCAGGCATGCTGCTGTGTGTGTCAGGAGTTTGTTCCTTTTTTTATTGCTAAATAGTATTTGACTATATTGATATACCACAATTTATTCATTCCACTGTTGAAGGACATTTGTGTGGTTTCAAGTTGTTGATAATTATCTCAGAAAGGAGTATAAACATCGAGACTCAAGTTTTTGTGTGAACATAGGTTTAAATTTCACTTTGATAAATACTTAAGAGTAGGAATTGCTGATTCGTATGGTAAGCGTACATCTACGTTTATAAGAGACTGTGAAACTATTTTCTGAACTACCACTTGACAGTCCCATCAGAAATGTTTGAAACTTCCAGTGGCTTCATATAATCACCAATTTGTACCTTCAGTACTGATATTATATTACCATTCTAATTAAGTGTGTAGTGGTACTTGAATTTTCCTAATGACTTATCATCTTGAAAATTTTTTCATGTCCTTAACTGCTATCCATATATCATCTTTAGATATACACTTGTTGAAATCTTTCCTCATTATTGGTGGGGGAGGGGATTGTTACTGTTTAATTATAAGTTCTTTATTTCTTTTGGATGCAGGTCTTTTATCATAAGTGATTTGCAAGTATTTTCTTCAAGTCTGTGGTTAACCATTTCATTTTGATATAAGTGATTTTTTTGAAAATCATTCTTAATTTTTATGAAATCCAATTTAGCTTTTTTTCATTTATGCATGGTGCTTTTGGCTTTGTCTGTAGGAAATTTTGCCTAACCAAAACTCACAAAGATTTCTCTTCAGTGTTATTTCCTTCTAGAAATTCTAGGTTATACATTGATGTCTATGATTCATTTCTGGTCAATTCTAATATATAATGCAAAATATGGATAAAGGTTTATTGTTTTGCATATGGATATTCAATTATTTCAGCACCGTTTGTTAAAAGTTTGATTTTCCTTTCTGTGTTGAATGGAGGGAAGGCTTGGTTAGAAAAGCAATGAATATATATGTATATTTATATCTATGTCTATTTCTGAACTTTATCTTATTTTGTGAGTTATATGTCTATCATCTATTTAACATCACATTGTTTTGATTACTGTAGCTTTATAAGAAAATAATTGTGTGAGTCCTCCAAATTTGTTCTTTTTAAAAATTGTTTTGGATTTCCTCTTTTGTCTTGTTTTGTTTGCCCTTCTGTATACATTTTAGAATCTGTCAGTATATATTTTGCTGGAATTTGGAGTGGAATAGTGTTAGATGCAGAAATAAGTTTTGGGAGACTTGACATCTTAAGTATACAGAGTGTTCCAATTCATGAATACCATGTGTGGCAATATACTTAGGTCTTCTTCTCTTTTCTCATCAGTGTTTGGTAGTTTTGATCCTGCACATATTTTTTAAATATTTATATTTAAGTATTTAGCCATTTTTGACACTATTATAAATGGCACTACTTTTTGGAATTTAATTCCCATTTGTTCATTGCTAGTATATTACTTTTGGACTCATTTTTCTATGCTGACATTGTATTCTTTGACATTACTGTACTCAGTTATCAATTCTAAAAAATACTGTAGATTTCTTGGATTTTCTACACACACAATTATGTCAGTTGAGGATAGAAACATTTTTTTTTCCCTTCCAATACATATGTATTTTATTTCATTTTCTTGCACTGAATAGGAATTCCAGTATGATGTTCAATAAGAGTGGTGGGAATGTAAATCCTTGCCTTGTTTCCAAGGGTTGTGTGTTTAATCTTTTACCATAAAGTGTGACATTAGCTGTATGTTTTTGTTAATGCTGTTTATCCCATTGAGGTGTTTCCTTCTAGTTATGGTTGCTCAGAGTTTTTAATCATGACTGGATATTAAATGTCAAAAGATTTTTCTGCATCTGTTAATATATAATGCAATTCTTATTTGGTCATTGGTAATGTGAAGTACTATAATAATTTATTTTCAAATACTGAATCAGTCTTACATCTAGAATAAATTCCAATTGGTCATAATATATTCTCCTTTTATCTGGTATTGGATTTCCTAGAATTTTTTGAGGAGTTTTGCATCTGTGTTCACAAATAATATTGATCAATTATATATATATATATATATATATATATATATATATATATATATACACACACACACATTTATATATATATATATATAAATGCTTTCATCTTGTTTTGATATTAGGATAATATTGGCCTTATAAAATGAGTTAGGAAGTATTCTTTCTTCTCCTATAGTCTGGTAAAGTGTGTGTTGATTTAATGTTCATCCTTCACTACATGCTTAATAAAGTACCAATGAAGCCATCTGGACCTATAGTTTTCTTTGCTTCAAATGTTGATTGGCTATTAATTTAATTTCTTTAACACATGAGGGACTATTTAAGTTACCTATTTAATATTTAGCAAAAGTCAGCGATGTTGTATCTTTCAAGGAATTATTTCTAATATTTCTAATTTTGTCATTTTTTTATTTTGTTTTTGATCTGATTATAGCTTTATTAACATTATTGATCATAGTCCATTGATGTTTTAAGTGATTATTGATAGGTATCTACTTATTGCCATTTTGTTACTTATTTTTTGTTTTTGTTTGTTTGTTTTTTGTAATTCTTCTCTGTTCTTTTTTTCTTCTTTTAGTATTTTTCCATGTGGTTTAGTGACTTTTTAGTGGTATGCTTGTGTTCCTTTATCTTTGTTTTTGTATATCTGTTGCAGG
Source organism: Lipotes vexillifer (assembly GCF_000442215.2). Taxonomy (NCBI): domain Eukaryota; kingdom Metazoa; phylum Chordata; class Mammalia; order Artiodactyla; family Lipotidae; genus Lipotes; species Lipotes vexillifer. The sequence continues at coordinate 681,872 of NW_006783631.1, forward strand.
TTTTAGATTTGTGGTGACCATGGGGTTTATATATGTTTACCTATAACTGTATCTCCCTGTTTAAACTGGTAGTCATTTAAGTTCAGGCACAATCTAACGGATCAAGATTTTTTACTTCCCTCCCCCACATTATGTGTTTTTGATGTCATATTTTACATCTTCATGTTTATCCCAACACTATTTATTACAGTTTTATTGATTTTACAATTTTTTTGTTTTTTACTTTTCAATTAAAAATTAAATTAAAAAAAATTTAATACTAGCTTATTTAAGTGGTTGATCCTCAGCCTTTACTATGCATTTGCCTTTACTAGAGGGATTTTCCTTTCCTTTAGATACTTACCTCTTGTTGCCTTTTCCTTTCCACTTAGAGAAGACCCTTTAACATTTATTTTAGGGTGGGTTTAGTATCAAAGAACTCTTTTAGTTTTTGCTTGTCTAAGAAGTTATTTATCTCTCCTTCAATTCTAAATGAAAATCTTGCTGGGTAAAGTACCTAGGTAGCAGGGTTTTCCCTTTCAATGTTTTAAATATATCGTGTCACTCTCTTCAAAGTTTCTGCAGAAAAATCAGCTGCTAGCCTTATGCGGGTCCCCCTGTATGTGACTCTTTTTTTCTCTTGCTGCCTTTAGAATTCTCTCTTTAACTTTAACTTTTTCCATTTTAATTATGACATGTCTTGGTATGGGTCTGTTTGGGTTCATTTTGTTTGTTAACCTCTATGCTTCGTGTACCTTGATATCTGTTTCCTTATTCAGGTTCAGGAAATTTTCAGCCATAATTTCATCAACCCCTTTCTCTCTTCCCCTTGTGGCACCCTTATAATGCAAATGTTGGTACATTTGATGTTATTTGATGTTTATAACTGTTTATAAACAGTTATAAACTATTCTCATTTCTTTTTTAATTTGTTTTTCTTTTTGTTGTTTTGATTGGGTGATTTCCGTTATTACAATTTCCAGATCATTTATGTTTTCTTCTGTATCACCAAGTCTGCTATTAATTCCTTCTAGTGTGCTTTTCCTTTTTGTTATTGTATTCTTCAGTTCCAGTTGATTCTTTTTTATATTTTCTAGTTCCTTGTTAAAATTCTCACTATTAATAGTGTCCATCTATCATTTTCCCCGATTTAGTTTGCATTTTTATTACTAATGCTTTGAACTATTTATCTGATAAATTCTTTATTTCTGTTTCACAGTTGTTTTCTTTTTCTTTCTTTTGAAACAAACCCCTCTGTTATCTCATTTTGTTTAACTTTCTCTGTCTCTATTAAATTTGGTGAAAGAGTTAGCTTTTGTGGTCTTGAAGGGGTGTCCATGTATGGGAGCCTTCTCATACAGTCTGTGTGTGCCTGCTGACTTTGGTGGGAGAGAGAGATATAACATGAGCACAAGTTATGTTTTAACCCAAGGTGTGCTATCACCTTGGTAGGAGGTGGGGCCTGAGATGGAGAGGCTAGATCCAGAACCAGGTGTGAGTTGGGGCCTCCCCTATGGTCCGTGTCCATCACTGCTCTATCAGGGGCAGGGTTGGGTCCCAAGTTGCTGGAGCAGAAGCCCTGAGGGGCAGGTCAGTCTGGTTCTGTTCCCTCTAAGTGTGTGCTCTCCCCTCTTCCAGCACTGGCACATTTGCCCCAGAGGGGATTAGTGTTGTAGCAACAGGGCCTGGAGCAGACCCTTGACATGGGTGTGGGCATGGGCTGTAGCAGTCCTGCCCCTAGTCAGAGTTCCCTGCTGCTTCTGATGTGCTGTTTCAGTAAATGCTAGTAATGGCTGTCCACACCCTATTCAGATGCTGTTCTGTTTCTGAGCTGGCTCTGTCCCTCACAACTGAGCAGTCCCCTTACCCTTACATCCCTCACCCTAGTGTGGAGCTGCACTGTGATGCAACCACGACCAGAGTGGTACCCTACTCAGGCTGGGGTGTGCACCAGGGTAGTTGCAGGAAGCCTGCCAGAGTCCTCTACTATTTCAGTCTTCTTTCTCCCCCCCAGTTTTGGGAGTAAGCAGGTGTGCACTTGCTCTTCACGAGTGAAGTCTAGATTTTTTACAGCCCTCCTGCTCATGTCCCCCTCCTCTTCTGTGTCCCCTTGCAGGAGCACAGGTCTCACCCTGATTGCTTCTCTTCCCTTCCTCCCAGACTGTGTGGATCCTTCTTACAACCTTGGTGTATAGGAGTCTTTCTGCCAGTCTCCAGTTAGTTTTCAGTGAGAATGGTTCCATAGGTAGATGTATTTTTGATGCGTTCGTGGTGGGAGGTGAGTTCCACATCATCCCACTCCATCATTCTGATCTCTTCCAACTACCATAATGTTGTAAGAGTTTAAGGAGTCAAAATGTGTCTAAGACTATATAGATAATTGACTTACCTGAAAACTGTATAATTAAAAAACAATGTATGGACTCCTGGTGCAGTGTTTAAGAATCTACCTGCCAATGCAGGGGACATAGGTTCAAGCCCTGGTCAGGAAGATCCCACATGCCACAGAGCAACAGAGCCCGCGAGCCGCAACTACTGAAGCCTGCACACCTAGAGCCCGTGCTCCACAACAAGAGAAGCCACTGCAATGAGAAGCCCACACACCGCAACGAAGAGTAACCCCTGCTCTTCGCACCTAGAGAAAGCCTGCGCACAGCAGCGAAGACCCAACACAGCCAAAAATAAATAATTAAATAAAAATAAATTTATAAAAACAATTGTAGTTTACAATGACTAAGTTAATTGGCAATGTGTAATAAAGGCTCTAAATAATTAATCATATAATTATTTCAAGCATGATATCCTAATAATAACAACAGCAGCAACAACAATAATAATAATGGTTATTGAATTATTACTAATTATATTATACTAAGGACTAAGGACTTCACAATCATTATCTCAGTTAATCTACACAACAAGCCTACGAGGTAGGTCACATTATTGTTCTTATTTTCCAGATATGGGACCTAAGACTCCCCCTGTCCAAAATGCAGTTCACTGGAATTTAAATGTAGTAGGCTGCTGAGCATAAATTCCAATAGCACATCAGTTCCCTTAACCACGTCATTGAGAAATTTATATTTCTTTTGTCCAATTTTTTGTCATCTACTTGTCCAATATCTTCTGATACTTTCTTGAATTCCCCGTGCTATATTCTCATAATCATAGTCAAAACTGTGATTGTTTTCTCACATGTGGGCTCTTATATCTAATTCAGAAGTTCAAAGCCTCAATGAGGAATAATTCTTAAGTTAAGGAAAATACAGCACCTTCCTCATTGTTACTTAAAGGGGTCATTTTCCTTACACAGCTCAGTGTGTAATACCTGCTGTCAAGTATTTATTACCCTGAGCCTGGCTGCTTCCTCCTTCGAACCAAGTATGGTATTTGATACCTGTGTACTTCTATCAATAGATTCTGCTCACAATACAGCATTGGGAGGTGATTTTAAAACTTTCTACATTTGCTTATAAGAATAACTTCATTTTTTGTTGTTTTTGTTTTTTGCGGTACACAGGCCTCTCACTGTTGTGGCCTCTCCCGCTGCGGAGCAACAGGCTCCGGACGCGCAGGCTCAGTGGCCATGGCTCACGCGCCCAGCCGCTCCGCGGCATGTGGGATTTTCCCGGACCAGGGCACGAACCCGTGTCCCCTGCATCGGCAGGCGGACTCTCAACCACTGCGCCACCAGGGAAGCCCAAGAATAACTTTAATGTAGTCTAAAGTGAACAGGATGATTAATTTCACATTAGGGAAGAACATTGACTCTGAAGCCCTTTTCTCATGTTTTATAATGAAACTTCTATAGCCTCTAGTTTTTCTATTCAATCACCTTGGCTGTAAACAATGGGAATTTTCGTAGAGCAGAACAGCATTTCCCAAGCCTGCCTGACAAAAAGGATGACTGGAGGCACACAGCAAAATGCAGATTTCAAGGTCTCTCCTAGGTGATTTCCTGGAATTCATAATTTTATAAAATTCTTCTAATGATTTTTATGATTCAGAAAATTTAAAGAACATCAGAATACATTTTTTTTAAAGGGGATAAGGGAAGGATAATTTGGATTATTAAGATACTAATTAGTCAAAGTGCAACACCGGGCTTCTGGAATCAAGCAAAAGTGGGCACAGAAGTGAAGAAGACAGACCCACATAGTTCATTTTTTTACAATTTTCCCTGATCTTCTGATTTTTGGTATAAATCATATGTACTATCTCCCCTTTGCAAGTATTATATACTTACAACATGTAGCTTTCTAAGAGGGAGAAAAGGTCTTTTCTTGAACCTTAGGCTCCGGTACCTACTCTACCTGATGTTTTCTGGATGATCTGTGTGGCATTTTCAAGGCTCAGTTGGTCTGGTTGACCTTCAGGGCTAAAGATTTGGCCCCTTCAGGAAGAAAGTTCTGCTCTTAGTAATAATCAGATTGGTATGGGCCACTTGCCAGTCCAGATGAATACACATGAAGTGATTGAGATTGAAAGTCAATTCTTTATATATTTGATTTTCATGACATCAGAAATCTTACAAATAGAGGGGTCAGAGGGATTTTATGTTGAAAGTCAGTGGAGCATTACCTTTGCTATGTGGGATGACAACTTTCTTCAGATATTATTGTCACCATTAGAGTAATTGTAAAGTTTTGTCTCAATTTCTGTTTCCTTTGAAAAATAAATATTTCCTATCAGCTTAGAATTCAGGTCATTTTTCATAAGCAGCATATAAAAGCACATTAATTTTTTATGGATGTCTGCATATATTTTTATCCTAGGGTTAGTTATTCTCAAATATTTTCAACCTACAACCTTTACCTTTAATAGGAGTTCTTCTCCATTAACACCTTCAGTAACTTCCCATCCTTTATTTTTTTAAAAATTTTATTGGAGTAGAGTTGATTTACAGTGTTGTGTTAGTTTCAGTTGTACAGCAAAGTGATTCAGTTATAGATATACATATATTCATTCTTTTTCAGATTCTTTACCCATATAGGTTATTACAGAATATTGAGTAGAGTTCCCTGTGTTATACAGTCGGTCCTTGTTGGTTATCTATTTTATCTGTAGTAGCATATATACGTTAATCCCCAGCTCCTAATTTATCTCTCCCCGCTGTGTTTCCTCTTTGGTAACCATAACTTTGTTTTTGAAATCTGTGGGTCTGTTTCTGTTTTGTAAATAAGTTCATTTGTATCATTTTTCAAAATTAGATTCCACATATGAGTGATATCATATGATATTTGTCTTTCTCTATCTGACTTACTTCACTTAGTATGATAATCTCTAGGTCCATCCATGTTGTTGCAGATAACATCATTTCATTCTTTATTTATGGCTGAGTAGTATTCCATTGTAGAAATATACCACATCTTCTTTATCCATTCCTCTGTCATTGCATGTATCTTTTTGGATGGTGGTTTTCTCTGGATATATGCCCAGGAGTGGGATTGCTGGATCATATGGTAGTTCTGTTTTTAGTTTTATAAGGAACCTCCATACTGTTCTCCATAGTGGTTGTATCAATTTACATTCCCACCAACAGTATAGGAGGGTTTCCTTTTCTCCACACCCTCTCCAGCATTTATTGTTTGTAGACTTTTAATGATGGCCATTCTGACTGGTGTGAGGTGATATCTTGGGGTTTTGATTTGCATTTTTCTGATAATTAGTGATGTTGAACATCTTTTCATGTGTTTTTTGGCCATCTGTATGTCTTCTTTGGAGAAATGACTATTTATTTAGATCTTCCACCCATTTATTGATTGGATTATTTCTTTGACATTGATCTGCATGAGCTGTTTGTATATTTTGTAGATTAAACCCTTGTCGGTCACTTTGTTGGCAAATATTTCCTCCCATTCTATGGGTTGTCTTTTTGTGTTGTTTATGATTTCCTTTACTGTGCAAAAGCTTTTAAGTTTAATTAGGTCCCATTTGTTTATTTTTGTTTTTATTTTCATTACTTTAGGAGAAAGATCCAAAAAGATATTGCTGCGATTTATGTCAAAGAATCTTCTGCTTATATTTTCCTCTAAGAGTTTTATAGTGTCCGGCCTTACATTTTGATCTTTGATTCATTTTGAGTTTATTTTTGTGTATGGTGTTAGAGAATGTTGTAATTTCATTCTTTTACATGTAGCTGTCCAGTTTTCCCAGCACCACTTATTGAAGAGACTGTCTTTTCTCCATTGTATATTCTTGCCTCTTTTGTCATAGATTAAATGACCACTGGTGCACGAGTTTATTTCTGGGCTTTCTATCCTATAACTTCCCATCCTTTAAAAGAAAATCATTGATTTTTCTTGAAGATGTTTCCATTACTAGGAAACAGGCAAAGTTTTGTCACTTACTCAAGTTTGCACAGTAAATGTTGAGCCAAACAAACAATTCACACAGACACTTTAGCACCCAACCCGCAGTCTTCACTATTTCACTACTCTGCATACTTATGATGATGGAAGACATTAAGTAAAAACATTAACAAGTAAGTTATGTTCATGACCAATAAAAACATCTTTTAAGAAATGGACTCAAGAGTTTTTTGAAAGTAATAAACAATAAAATTTTTATTTGACAGTAATTAATCCTCCTCTTGGTTTAACTAGAATTTAATCGAAAGACTAAACCTGCACTTAAATAGGCAGGATTTAGAGTGTATATATGTCATAAAAAAGATGAAATGAGCTAACCTTCTCAGATGTTAAAATGTATTTTAAAGTCATATTATAGTGATTCTAGTCAGAAAAAAAGGTCAAAGTTATATAAGGAATTTAGGAGGTACATTAAATAAAAAGATAAATTACAAATCAATTATATTGGAGAACTGCCTGGTTATTTGGGGAAGAAAAAAAACAAAACTGAATTTATACTTCACCCCTTAAACAAAAAATAATTTTAGGTGGATTGAAGAGATCATAGACTTGAGAAGTACTAGAAAGAATATTGTTTAAAGTTTAAAATATTGAGTTAGTGAAGCTTCTCTTGGCACCCTTCTAGGGTCTGAAATAGTAAATAGCTTTTAGAAATAATCACATAAAGATTTAAAATTTCTCTGTAGAGAATACACACAGGGAAAG